>NW_003852452.1:5337290-5350411 GCF_000181295.1 Otolemur garnettii
GTAAGACATGGGAGTCAGCCCTTCCACTCCCCTCAACATAGACACCCTGGAGATGTCTTTGACCTCAATACAAATTAGAAAATGGGACTTTTAATTTCAATATCTTAAAGAACTTAATTTCCTCCAAAAACCAAACTGGCGGATGGAATGAAATCCCCTATCGTCAGGCCTTTCCGTCCCTCTGCTCTTACCCTCCTATACAAATCTTAAATACCTCCCCCACTATCTTTCCTGGTCTTCCTTCCTATCTTCCCTCTTCCAAGGTTTTCTCGAGCTCCTACCACTCCTCCACCTCCTAATCGGACCCTGGCGTCTCAAGGCCCTCTGCTCACCCCCACCCCATGATCCCTCCCCTCAGTGCAGGCAGTGGGGCCCTCAGGAGACTCAGAACCTCAGGCTGCAATCCACAGCTGGAAAGCCACATGTGCTCCCCAAGTCGAGAGGTGTCCCCAAGCCGAGAGGTGTGGGCCAGGGCAGGGCAAGCTCACAGCTGCGAGGTATGGGCCAGGGTAGGGCAGGGCAGGGCAGGGCAGGGCAGGAAGCGCTCACAGGCTGGGCAACCGCATTGCTCCCCCGCCCCGCCTTGGGCGTCCCTCACCTCGTGCACCAACTTCCCTCTGCCCACCAGCTTTGGATGGAGAGAACAGTTGTGACAACAGCATGGAAAGCAGAAAAGCTTTTCAAGTGACCAGCCGTCCGCTTTTGGTGGGACAGTCTCGATTTTTGGAAAGAATGCACTACAAGCTATCGAACACGTGAGAAGAGGAAGGGAATATACGGTTTTTGGCTGCCATGTGGCTATTTCACCAGGATATGCGTGTTATATTATTTTTGTTAATTTTATAATGTTAAACTTTTTTTTTTTTGAGACAGAGCCTCAAGTTGTCCCCCTGGGTAGAGTACCCTGGCATCACAGCTCACAGCAACCTCCAACTCCTGGGCTCAAACGAGTCTCCTGCTTCAACCTCCCAAGTAGCTGGGACCAAGGCGCCTGCCACAATGCCCAGCTATTTTTTGGTTGCAGCCATCATTGTTGTTTGGCCTTCCGGGCTGGATTCGAACCCGTCACCTTAGGTGTATGTGCCTGGTGCCTTAGCCACTTGAGCCACAGGCGCCGAGCCTATAATGTTAAACTTTAATAATAACAAATAATTGTTGAGAACTGATCATCAAGAACTGCTTATCAAAGTTTGCATTGTTGTTAGGCCCCGCCCCCGAGGCCATGGGGTGGGGGCCCCACCACCACCACCAATGATGTCCCACTTTACCAATGTTAAAATCTGGTCACCTTATTCAAGTGACTGCCACTTCACAACTTCTCCAGAGATAGTTACTCAAAAGGCCCAAATGAGAAGACCATGCCCTTCTACAGAACAGAGCCTTGCCCACCACTATGACTGTGGGCCTCTAAAATAAAATACCCCACAAGGCACCTTTTGCTAAAACCCCAGAACCTTGTCTTCTCAGCAAAGGAGAAAGGCACTAGAAGGGAGAATATAATTGACTTACAGTAACAGATTATATTTACTTTCTAGAACTGGTGGTCCCCTACATCAATACGAGAATGGCATTCAACTAACTGTCATGTTTGACTTGAAAATGGGCTCAACTTTGTCACCCAGGGTGGCCTTCAGTAACTTACTCTTTAACACAAATAAATAAATTTTAACAAATATCTAAGCCACATCCTCTAGTCTTCTTAATTTTAAAGATCTCCATTATTCTCTCCTATCTCCATCATTAAAATACAAAATACAGCCCTGCTTTATATATTTCAGTTTCTCAGTTTTCTAGAAGATAAAATTACCTTGCTTATCCTTTTATATGTTCCATTAGCCCCCCCCCCAACCATTTTATAAGTTTAGATCTAATAGCGGCAGAAGGAAGAGGGCCTTTGAACTTTCTTCCAGGAGGCATCTTGTTTCTATACCAACAAGTCCAGTCTGGTCTGATAGGGCATCACCTAGCCCTGAGAACAAGCTGCTCACCTATGCTCTCAAAATGAGGGATCGTGGTTGCACAGCTCGTGGGGAGGCTGAATCTCACCCATCTTGGGCCCCTTCCCTGTAAGCTTCCTGTTATTATCCATGGCCCCTGTGTCATCCAATCCCTGTCCTCATTTATTCAAGACAGGGTAAAAAGGTGTCATCTGCAGTTGCAACTCAATTCCTACTACCCCCCAAACCCTCTCCCAATGTACCCCAAACCCACGTACCTACCAACACCCAACTTATCCTACTGAGGACTACAACCCATTCAGAAGTAATTTCAGAAGACAGACCATCGTCCCCATCACCCCTTTTAACAAGAGTCGGGACTATTGAGGGCATAATGCAGCCACACATGAACCCTTCCCCCCTTCCTCCTAAGACAAAGAGACAAAGGATCTGACTAGCCCCAGCCGGCTGAGAAGTTCATGCCTAAAGACTCTAACTTTCCAGGCAAGCTGTGGAATTTGCCCACCCCTAGGGGCGGATGCCATCTTTGCACTGCCCTGGTGGGTCACCCTCCCCTTTCAATAAACCCGGCCTGCATCTACTCTGCAGCCTTGTCTCTGGGCACCATTATTTATACCTTTCAATTTCAACATATTTAGAGGGTTAAAGCATAGTTTTGTTATACTGATACAGTGTATAGTGGTACAGTAAGGGCTTTTAGTGTGCCCTAACCCAAATAGTACACATTATATCCAATATATATACTTTTATCCCTTGGCTCTCTTCCTACTCGCCCACTTTTGGAATTGCCTTCCACTCTATATACATACCCATAGGTTAGTTCCCACCTGTTTGTGAGAACATGTGGTATTTGGTTCTTGGCTCCTGGCTTACTTCATTTAGAATAACAACCTCTAGATCCATTCAAGTTGCTGAAAAAGACACTATTTCATTCTTTTTATGGCTCAGCAGTATCCCACATACTTCAGCATATACAGAAGACTCTATACATAGAGAAAATAGAAAATTATATGGCTCAGTAAGTATCCCACAGCATGTATACCTGAGACTATACAAAGAGCAAATAGAAAATTAGAGTTAAATGTACCTTTATTTACAAAAAGTTCATTACCAAATTTTACAAAGAGGTAGCCCACACATAGAGAATATATTGTAACTATTTTGTAAAATTTTGTAATGAACCTTTTATACATAAAGGTACATTTAGCTGTAATTTTCCATTTTCCCTGTGTATGGAAACCTTAGGGGTGACTTTTGGGACACCTTGACCAGTAGTTTGTTTACTCTTCTCCCATCATAAGGACATTATTCACCTTGTTTCTCTCTTTACCTTTTGTATCTAGAATAGGGATATACATAAAATACTCAATAAATGTTTGCTGAATGAAATTATTCTTTCCTTTCTTTTCAGGCATCTCATAACCTCCACGCCTCGTCAATGGAAGTGTTATAAAAGTGAACACAAATTTAACACAATGATCACAAGCCTTCTCTATTTCTAGAACTTTGAGAGTATTGCCCCTGGAGAACCACAAAGGTCAATGATGGAAGAGAACTAGAAGAGAAATGGGACAGAAAGGTCTCAGCTTACAGAGAGGCTCTTGGGTCTGTTGATGGCAAATGGAAAGACGGGATGGTAACAAGAGAGAATGGTGGGCATCTGTTTCAGCATCACTTGACATTTTATTTTATTTAAATTGAAACTGTATCCATTCTTTTTCATTCAAAATTTCTTATTGATCACCTGTTATGTGCCAGAAAAGGAATATTCTACAATTTCTCCAGAAAGGAATATCATTATACCTCTTTTTCATGCACTCGTGCTAGGCATGGAAGAATACTGTTTGGATCTCATATTTAAAGAAAGAAGAGACTAAAGGTTGTCTCAAGGGCAGAATATATTTAAAGATACCCAGATAATGGCACAGATGTTGAAAGACATATCGAACGAGTGGACTCAATATTTAAAAAAGTTATTTTTGTGTTATTCCTTAACTTACAGGGTACTCAATCTGTATTTGCCAAATGAATAAATATTCAAGGAGAAGCAACAAAGACTTGATGGCTCAAAGACTCATGCAAGTAAGTTTCTTTAGTTTATTACTAGGATTAATGTTGTAAAGAACACGATGGTTCCATTTTAAATAGCAAAAGAGCTGAAGATTTTAAAAAATTATAGAACTTATTTAGGGCTCCTGACACATTAGCAGTTTGATCTTAGAATAATATAAATGATAAAAATCACGGTGTCTTCTGTATAAATAAGTACAAATTCCTGGGGGTGGGAGAAGAGGCTGTTGTTGCTGTTGATCTGTTTAGTTTTGTTTCCCTTTCACCACTGGCTCCATAACAGACGCCCAGAAAAATGATATCCAGACAAGGAGAATAGAACAATAGTTACATAATAAGCAGTAGTACAAAGGGGCAGAAAAAGGAGACGCCCCAGATTATAAATACAGCCAGCCCAGATGAATGGATTTCCTCACAGGGACTTGCTCTAATCAAAATGCATAGATCTGCTGCTAATAGGGCCCCACGGATGCCAGGGCAGGACTCTGATGTGTGAGCTGGTGCATATTTGCATATTAAATATATAAATAACCAGCAGGGCAGGGAAGAGCTAGGAAAATGGGAACATGACATTGAAAGGGCATATTCATCCAGTTAAAAATTAGTTGAAACACAGCAGACTCTAATGCATCCAAAGAAACATCTTGTAGCAGAGCCCAAGTCCAAAACAAGATCAGTACACAGCCCTCACCTGATCAATCCAGGACGTACTGGGGAAGACAGGGAGTGCTCATCTAGATCAGCTGTGTAACTCTCACCTTCACTCTCCCAGAAGTAACCAGGCAGGTCAGACTACCTCAGCGAACACTTATCAAGAATATGTTATGAACCCTGCCAGGGTGTGTAAGTGACAAAAGAGGACGCATTGTTAAAGGACTTTCCCATTTAGAGGGGAAAGGAGGCAGACAACTGAGATCTACGTAATGTGCTAAGTGCAGTGATACAGGTTTGTACAGAAGGCTGTGGGAGCCCAGAGGAGGGGTAGCAGAGATGCAGGCTGTGGGGGAAGGAGGTTGTCTGCTACCCAGCTGCAAATAGTAGAAATGGAATCCAAGATAGCTTCCTTGTCTGTGCCACCCCTGATGGTGGGGGAAGGTAAGAGGGCATTTTTAGTTTACTCTCTGTTCTCTTTCCCCTTTAAAGTTGGCAAGCTGGGCTGCATTGTCTGTTGTATGATGAATGCAGAACCTCCCCCCCCCCCCATAGGAAGCTGACCAAGAAATTCCCCAAGGCTCCACGCAACACCTGCCGTGGGGCAACAAGGCATTTTTCCCCCTCCAGATTTCAGGGACTGCCCAGGCTGGATCTCTGGCCTCCAGTTAATCTTGAAACAAGAGACTGGGCTCTGTCATTTCTATGAAATAGATAAGTGAGAGATTTGCTTCTCTGTTTAAAGAAAATAAAACAGGCTGTGTTGTCATATAACACCCTGTATTCATTCGAAGTTTAACAAATATTGAGCCAAGTCCTGCATGAGATTCTGGGGACAGACACAGCAGCACCCAGGACAGGCAAGTTCTCTCTTGTGGGAAGGACTGTGATGGAAAGTGGCTTTGCGTGGGTAGAGGTTGATGCTGAAGCCAGATTGCCTAGGCTGGAGCCATGGTACCCTCTCTCTACCAAGAGGTGAGTTATTTCATCTCCCTAAATTTGGGGTCCTTTATCTATTAAATGGGAATAATAACAGTACTTATAAGATGATAGTAAAGATTAAACAAATTAATCTACAGAGGACATTTAGAAGCATGTCGGGATCATAGTAAGTCTAGTAACTATCATTATGGCATTTGGGAAAAAGTCTGCAACTAATTCAGTAAGATAATTTTAAAGAATGATGAGTACCGTGAAGAAAACAGGATTATGAAAGACAGAGTGCTTTAGGTTGCTTTAGGTCGGGTCTTCAGGGAAGGCCGCCCACAGAGGTAACATTTAAGCTACTCAATCAAGCAGATGGAGGAACAGCATTCCTGGCAGAAGGAACTGCGAATGCTAAGAACCTAAGGCAGGATCGTGCTGGGGTGTTCTAGAAAGAGAAGAGGGGCCCAGTGGCAGGACCAGGGAATGGCCGAAAGGTAGTGAAGCTGAAGAGGCAGGCAGAGGCCAGATCAGAAAAGTCTCATAAAGAAATAGGTTCTTGTTTCAGTGGGTAGACCGTACAAAGAGAGAAAACCGCCCCTGTTACGGGGAGGTGCTCCAAAAGCTGCATTAAATACCTTGTTTTCCTCATCCTCAGCCAAAAAGGGGGAGGATCAAAGGGTAAAATTTCTCACCACTCCAGGTTGGGTACAAGCAGAGGAAAGAGAATTGCCAGGGCCACAGAGGTTCTCGGGAACATGGGACCTTTCCCTGTATGATAGAAAGAATAGGAGAACGTTTAACAGTGGCAGTGTGGCCTGGAGACTAGGCTGAGTTAGAGATGTGTTCCAGAAGAAGGCAGAACTCGGGGCCAGGGCTGCCCACATAAAAGTAACTCACCGATTATTTTTAAATACAGCTTTACTAGCTAATCAACATAAACCCAAACTTCTGTGTTATAATGGACTTGCTTCACTCTTTGTATTTAGAGCTTAAACACTTTAATTAATTTAGGAGGTGTCCCCCCCCTTCCTATAAACATTTTAAAAGTTTAACTGCAAATAGTGTTTGTAGTATTTATGTAGGGCGGGGATGCTCCAAGTCACGTAAGTAGGGCAATCATGTAATTTATCATCTGTCAGGACACTTGTGAGTATGCCATTAATAATAATCTTTGAATAGCAGTGTAAGCGAAGACTATCCGGGACAAATCAGGACCCATTAAGGGGATTATCAACTTCTTATTAAGAAAAGGACTTAAGATTGTTATTTAACTGAGGTTGGAAGTCATTGGCAGGTTTAATCGGGGGAGTTCAGTGATCTGATTTACATTTTTGAAAGGATGTAAATTGGTACAACACTATGGAGTATCTATGAAAAAATTAAACATAGAACTACCGTACAATACAGCAGTTCCTCTTCTGGGTGTCTATCCAGAGGAAATGAGGTCAGTGTCTCAAAGAGATGTGTGTGCTCTCCTGTCCAGTAGAGTATAAGTCACAGTGGCCTAGGTGTGGAAGCAACCTGTATGTCCTGTGATAAACAAATGGGTAAAGAAATGTGCTGCATATACCATGGCACAAAATTGTATAGATTCAAGGCTTTCAATGCAATGGACGATTTGCTGTACATGTACATTCAAGGCTTACGACGTGACTGGTATATTATTCAGCCATTTGAGAGGGAAATCCTGCCTTTTGCCACAACAGGTGACCAAGGAGGACATTATGTTAAGTGAAATAAGGCAAACAAAGAAAGCCAAATACACATGATCTCAGTTGTACATAAATCTAGAAAAAGTGGAACTTACAGAAGTAGAGAGTAGAACAGTGGTTTCCAGGGGCTGAGGGGTGAAGGAAACAGGGAAATAGTCAAAGGTTATAAACTTCGAGTCATAAGGTAAGTAACTTCTGAGGATCTAACACGGTGACTATAGTTAGATATACCTTGTTGTTTACCTAAAACTTGCTAAAAGACTAGATCTTCAGCATCCTTAATGCATAAACACACAAGAGCATGCGTGCCCCCAGTCGATGTGTGCGGATGGAAGTGCTAAGTTCATCTGATTGTGGTAATCATTTCCCAATGTATACAGACAGTGCATCATCACGTCGTAAGCCTTGAATGTACATGTACGGCAAATCGCCCATTGCATTGAAAGCCTTGAATATATACAATTTTGTGTCAGTTAGACTTCAATGAAGATGGAGAAAGAAAAGTTTGGGTCCCCTAAGACTGGCTTGTAGGGGACCCAAGGAGAAGCAAGGGAACTTTTAAAAGGTTTTTGCTGTTATCAAAGCCAAAGACAAAAAGGCTTGAACGGGAGAGGTGCGGGGAGATGGCAGGGAATAAATGTAACCAATACATCGGAGGTAGGACTGGCAGGACTTACTGATGGATTGCCGTCTGGGGATGGGGGAGGCTGGAGTTAATAGCCTGAGCTACTGAGCAAATGAAGTTGCTGTTTACTGAGATGGCAGTTTCCCTATGTGTCAGCAAAAACGTGTGCCATGCCTTTGGCTTGCTCAGGTGCCAGGAAATAATAGGAACAGCAACAGTAAAAATGACCCCCTTTTGATTGTTTATGGAGCATCCGATACTGTTCTAAGTACCTCCCATGGATTCATTTAACTGTCATAACAGCGCGGGGAGGTAGGTCACATTATTATCAACATTTTACACACGAGTGAGCTACAGCGCCAGGAGATGAAGCAGCCTCAGTCACAAGATTCCAGAGTCGTCTTCTGAACCCAGGCTGCTGGAACCGGGACAGAGTGTGAGTTGGCACCCACCCCTCTGGCCCAGAGGTGTTCAGGAAGAGCGCGCCTAAAATCAAAGCGTCATGCATTCATCCTAAGTGGGGTTGTAATTCCAAGGAGTAAGTGGATATTAATCCTGTGTCTGTTGCATTTTATGAACAAAGAGGAGGAATCTTCCTCTGCCTCTTCCTACTCATTTGAACTAATGGGGGAAGTACCCTGAATTATTTATGTGGGAAGAAAGCTTGCACTTCAGTTAAAAATGCCATTCTAGAGTCAGATTCCTAGGTTCCGATTCTAGCTTAACACCTGTTGGTTGGGTGGCTTGTTCATATTTTACTTAAATTCTTTATGCCCCGGTTTCCCCATCAGTGATGTAGGAATAATGACACTGTGCCATAGATGGGCTAGTTTTTCATCAAACCCAATCCCCTTTCCTTCCACCCACAAAAGTAGACTAAATTCCTCAGCTTGTCTTGCAGTTTCACACAGCCGATGGCTCTGGCTATTAGATGAAGGCAGAAGTGATGGATGCGGCCTTCAGACCTGGCCCATACAAATCTTCCAAGTGACACTCCACACTCTCTCTTCTCCGCTGGATGAATACTAATCTAGCAAAGGACTTCAAGGCCCCAGCAGGAAGGAAAGCCACACACTGGAGGGAGTAATCTCTGAATAACTATGTAGGAGGCCTCCTTCCAAGTAGGATCTTATACTTTGCACTGGGTAAATCAGAAGTAAATGTTCATTGTGTTAAATCTCTAAGAGTTGGGTTTATTAGAGCAGCTTGAATTACTTATTCCAACTAGTATAAAATCCACCACATAGTGACACGTTAAAGCATCTATAAAATATCTGTGTAAAGATGCTCTGGGAATATAACACAGAAAGTATCACCCTCATTCTCCTTTTCCAAATTCTTTGTTACAACCAGAAAATAAGGTAGACCTCCTCTGAAATCATGGTTCTCCATGGAAGAAGGCATCTTACTGTGATTGACAACACAGCCTACTGGCTCGGCGCCTATAGCTCAACCGGCTAAGGCGCCAGCCCCGTACACCTAAGGTGGTGGGTTCGAATCCCCAGCCCGGACCCACCAAACAACAATGACGGCTGCAACCAAAAAAATAGCCAGGCGTTGTGGCGGGCGCCTGTGGTCCCAGCTACTTGGGAGGCGGAGGCAGGAGACTCGCTTGAGCCCAGGAGTTGGAGGTTGCTGTGAGCTGTAATGCCACGGCACTCTACCCAGGGGGAAAGCTTGAGGCTCTGTCTCAAAAAAACAAACAAACAAACAAACAAACAAACAAAAAAAAAGACAACACAGCCTACTGTTGTACAAAAATGGGTGTAAATAGAGAATACAAAATCAGCAGAACAACAAGGAGAATAAATAGGCGTAGGAGAGTTCAAAAGGCTGCTTTGTTGGTCCATTTGTGCTGTTATAACAAGATAATTAGGTAATTTACTTTCACAGTTCTGGAGGCTGGCAAGTCAAAGATGAAGGTTCAGCGTCCGGTGAGGCCTTGGTCTCTGTTTCTAAGACGGAACCCTGGACTTTGCATCCTCGGGAAGGGAAGAACACTATGTCCTCACTGGTAGGAGGGACAGTAAAGCAAAAGGGCCTGGTGACTTCCTCCCCATCCTTTTTCTGAGGTTGCCCATCCAGTTCATGAGCAAGCCACCCCCATGACTTAATCTTCTCCTAAAAGCTTAGTATTCTATCTTAGTATTCTATGTACTAAGTATCCTATCTTAGTACATATCTTAGTATTATCACACTGGCCACTAACTTTCAACATAACCATCTGGGAGGACACATTCAGCTGTGCATCAAAGGTTCTCTAACTGCAGAGGCCCCATGACTTTCATCTGCCATGAGGTCTATAAGATTTGTGTAGCTGGGTCTTCCCAATATGGCTGTACAGCCTCATGGAAAATTCCATGAATAGGTTTATTACAACCTATTGTCCTTCTTTTGCATCTATTTAGGCTCATTAATAGTACTCTGAACATCCCATAGGAAAATAGGCAGGAGAGGAGACTTTAAAAGTTGGAAAATTGGTTATATTATATAAATCAGAGATGCATGCGTATAAATGGAAGTCATGCTTGAGAGATGCTTAGATTTCCCTTTGAAAATCTCTTAATATTGCTGTAAAATGTGAGTCCCAGAGAAACTTCAGAAATTCAAGAGAACATTCAGCAAATGACAAAAGTTCTACCCAATAGAAATATTTTCAACAAAAAGAAATTTGTGCTACTCGGTAGCTTGCTGGTATGTTTACTTGTTTCTGCTTACACTGCCAAGTTTTCTCTGGACTTTCTCTGGACTTTCTTAACTTAGCCAAATAAACCTCTTAAAACTTGATTTTAATTTTTTCCAGTTCGCCTTCAGGCTTTTAAGATGCTGTTATCTGTCATCACCATTCACTATCCTGCTTCTCTAACAATATCACAAATCTTACTTTATGATACAGCATGGTCAGCACACATACTGCTTAGGTGACACAGAGAAGAACACTTGGTGAGTATCTAAAATGGCCTTGCAGGTAAATAAGTCTATCAGTTCAAAGATGGTCAGGTCCACACAGAACCCTCTCATTATTGGAAATTTTCCAATGAATCAAAATGTGTCTGAGTAGGAAGTACTGGCAGAAAATGCCTGTTATAAAAGCTTAGAACTATCATGCATATATAGTGCAAGGAAGCCCTGGCCACACGGCTCAGTCCTGGAGAGCTGTTAACATTCAGAGACGTACAATCCAGGCAGGAAGTCAAACATTTATGTACACAATTCAACATCCTTAAAAAGGACGCAAGTGTTGGCGGTGCCCATAGTTCAGTGGGTAGGGCACCGGCCACATACACAAGGCTGGCAGTTCAAACCCTGCCCAGGACAGCTAAAACAATGACAACTGCAACAAAAAAATAGTGGCGGGCAATGATAGTCCCAGCTACTTGGGAGGCTGAGGCAAGAGAATTGCTTAAGACCAAGAGTTGGAGGTTGCTACGCGCTATGACACTACAGCACTCTGAGGGCACAGCTTAAAACTCTGTCTCAAAAAAAAGGATGCAAGTATATAAACAATCACACATTAAAATCCTTTCTCCTTCCCTATTTAACAGGCCCCAAGTCCCTGGAAGCCTCTCACTTCCCTACCCCAGAAGGATTGCTCATGCTTTCGTAACATTCATCACCCATATTCCTCCATGTCAAGTTCATTGCTTCTACCCAGAGCCTCCCCACAAAGGCGCTGCCTCATCTGCAGATCTCTAGACACCATAGTTCTCTTCTGTGCTCTCTGGTTTTCTGTCAAAATCCCATCTGCTTTGCTTTTAGTTTTTCTATCTTGTCCTCCTTCCACCAACTTTGCATCATAAAAGTCCAAAGAATTGCCTGGAACTGGTGGAGGCTTCCTCTGTGTGCAGAGAAGCAACGGTAAGGTCTGGCCAAGCCAGAACCGTCTCGTATGTTAATTACTTTTGTCCCATCACACCTATTAAATATAATGCCAGTCAAACAATGCCCTAAAATGTATACATGATGCCTATACAAGCTGATTTGCAAAAAGCATTCCAATTCAAAAGCAATGCTTTGTGGAGAATGGAGACAGCCATTTGCCTCTGGTAAATGATTCAAGGAAGTTCAACGTGATAGCACCATCTCTCAAAGGCTCCCCACAGCTGAGCTTTAGGTAACATAAAAAGTCCCCTTCTGTCGCCTAGAAGAAGAATAGCTTGTTCTCCTACTGGGACTAAATTAAAAGATGGGGCTGATCTGTCATATGCAGCAGCACTCTCGCAGTGCACAAAAGCTTCCGTGGCTCTGATTAAAAGCAGAAAATATCAGCTGGCTGGTGGAAAAGATCTGTAACTAAAACAAAAGTATTCTCACCCTTGACTAAACATTGACTGTCAACAATCTGTCTTCTGTACGCGCCTGGAAAACAACACTTCCAAACACACACACACACACACACACACACACACACACAAATGTTCTAGTCCAATAAATCTGCTGAGGAACAATTACCCAGGCGTAATTTTTCTTCACCCTTTGAGCTAAATGCTTTACAAATGTACATCAGGATTAAATTTGCCCCCTCCCGCAGAGGAGGTCCATAGGCCACTTGTGCCAGTTTTCAAAAGACCAAAAAAGGAGGGATTACTTTCTTAGCCCCTACTATGATCGTTATACAGCACACTATTTCCGCAAATAGGTTTCATTAAACCAAAATTAACTGGCTAGCACCTGGACCCTAGGCTGCAGTTGAGCCAAGGGCTCACTCCTGGCTTGCCTTGGGCTTGTGTGATATCACGCTGTGGACAAAGAATCTCTCGGAATCTTGATCTTCAAAAACTGGAATGAGTCATCCCAGTAAAGTTGTCATTTACAACAACGTAGCCTCTCGTTCTTGGACTTTTAGTCTCATTGAAGTGAGATCTTAATATTGAGTTGGACTTCCTTCCCCTTTGTGACAATATAACATTACTTTGAGCCTTAGAATAAAAGATTTTTTATTACTTCCTGTTAATAGTTAATACCTCCAAAGGAAAGAAATTCCTATCTAAAATATGTTCATGTTTTTACTGTTTTGGAAATTGTCATTATAACTTGGAACTATTTCAGTTTAAATCTTTCTTATGTATTGGTGAAATGTTTTCCTTATGAAATAAATTAGGAATGGAAGAGAAGATTACAATGAACCAATTTTATGAATATTGCCCTAATTTTCTTACTTTTCTTTTCTTTTTTTTT
>NW_003852452.1:5351024-5352471 GCF_000181295.1 Otolemur garnettii
CTGGGAACGTAGGTACCTATCCCAAGGCTGGCTACTTGTTAGAGACAGGGTCTTGCTCTTGCTCAGGCTGGTCCTGAACTCCTGAGCTCAGGCAATCCACTCACTTAGGCCTTCTAAAGTGCTAGGATTACAGGCATGAGCCACTGCTCCGGACTATCAATAAACTTTTGATTTGGAGGTTTGCTACTCTACTATCTTTTATTTTGTATAACATTTATGATTTCTCAAATTTTTATGGGTCTCTCAAATGGTACCATCTTATTTCTTTTGCTTCTGAGAAAGGAGGACATTTGTCCATTTAATTTATTATATTTTACCCCCAGCATAATAAAATTATACCCACAAATGCTTAATAAAATTATCTGAAGATAAATCATAAACTCTCTATTTTTTCATATATACGTATGTGTGTGTATATATATAGCTCACATTGTAATGAGATATATAAAGGAGTAAAATTGAAATATCCCTCCAAGCTCTATATTTGGGATTGAGGCTCTTGTTAGAATAATGGAGACAGTCTGAAGCCTGGCATTCAAAGAAGAGGGAGGTTTGGAAGCACTCCCAAAGGAAAAGGATAAACAGGCCCAATTACTGAGAAATGGATCAGATGGGGAAATCAACTGTTCTTGTTTAGCTTAGAAAAGAAAGGATTTGTTCACACATGGTGCCCAAGCCTCTGACATGTAGATATAAAAAGGAAGATGATTAACAATTCTCTCTTTCTCTCTCTCCCGCTCTGTATTGAGTATGGATAGAAGGAAATAGTCATAGAAAACTCATAAATTGTTTTAAAACGTTTTGACCAGAGGCTCAGACCAGTTAGATATATCATGAAGAAAGGTAGGAGGAGAACTGACCCTATAGAAGTTTGTCAATTAAAAGGTTTGTTTCTATTCCTTGGCTTTCAGTGCTTCTTGATCAAACCATTATTTTTTTGTTCTTGTGAAGCATCAAAGATACTGGTTACTTTCATCCCCTCCCCTAGCAAATGTATCTGATTAACAGATCTATAAAGCCACCCGCGTTATGGTATGCACCGTAGATTCTTAGCATTTTACATAAGATAAATATTCAATACAATTTGACATAATAAATATTTTAGGAGCTCCCACCAAATAATAGGTTTGGTTTTGTTACCACTCTGAGAAATCTTAAGGGACAAAAGAGCACAGTTTTTAGAAGCAAGCACAATTAAATTTGAAAAAGAAGAAAACAACTCTGAATCAAAGCATTGCTTATACACACACACACACACATATATATATAATGGTCATAAAACTACTGAATATCACTCATTTGTTTTCCCATGTCAAAAGGAGTATTTTTAACCTTACAAATGAAACGATTAAATGAAATGGTCCATGCTACTTGTTGATTTTGTTAGTGTTACTATTATTTCTAGCTTTATACCACCTTCTTTTTCTTTTCTTTATTTTTTTTTTTT
>NW_003852452.1:5352856-5354289 GCF_000181295.1 Otolemur garnettii
AAAAAAAAAGGCTAGAGCTGGGTTTGAACCCACTGCCTATGGCATATGGGCCAGTGCCCTACTCCTTTGAGCCACAGGCACTGCCCTATACCACCTTCTATATTCAAAAACATTTAAGAAGTATCTATAAATCTGCCTAGAAAGTCAGAATTGGGGAAGGAAAAGGAAGCAAGGCAAGCAGAGGTGACATTTCTTAACAGAAACAGTGGGGATACAAAAATAAATAAAATGATACCATTAATTGTAAAGATGAGCTGAGCACAGTGGCTTGCACCTGTACTCCTGGCACTCTGGGAGGCCAAGGAGGACAGAATCACTTGAGATCAAGAGTTTGAAACCAGCTTGAGCAAGACGAAGACTTGGTCTCTACAAAAAATAGAAAAATTAGCCAGGTGTTATGGTGGGCGCCTGTGGTTCCAACTACTTGGGAGGCTGAGGCAGGAGGATCTCTTGAGCCCAGGTGTTTGAGGTTGCAGTGAGCCATGATGATATTACTACACTCTATCTGGGGTGACAAAGCAAGACCAGGTGACCAAAACCTGTAAGTATCGTTTTTAGGCACTTGCAATGAACTAGATGTTTTGATCATTAATTAACACTGCCATCTTTCATCTTCACAGAACTTTGGGAAAGGAACATCATCACTCCCTTTTCACAAATGAGACAACTGAAGTTCCGAAAGACTAATTTATTCCCCAGGGTTACTTAGCTTGTAACTGAGGGGGGAGCTGAGACTGAACCAAACCATCTGTCTGACTAGTCTACACTTCAGCATGGTTGCCTTTTCCTGGATCTACTGCTCAGTACACACATATCACTCTCTGATCTCTCTGTTCCTGCTCGTCTCTGATGTGATTTGATTAATTGGGTTAAAATGCATGGACTTTGTGAGCACTGGGCTTTGACTACTATGAAGAAATTTAATTAAAATAGTTTATCTTGATTTTATTCATGTTGCCTCTTTAGGTATGTCCTTTTTTATTAATTACTTTCAAAACCATCTGAAACTTAGAAATTACAAAACCAATTCAAAAACTTTTCCTGAACCAATTTGAGAATTCGTTGCTGACATGATGTCTCATTACCCTCAAATATTGCATATTTCCTTAAGTAGGGATATTTGTCTATATAAACCATCAAGATCAGTAAATTCACATTTAAACATTACTAACAAACTAAAATGCTTAAAACGCTGTTGGAATTTTAAAGATTGTCCCAAGAAGGTCTTTTATAGAAGGATCCAGTTCAGAATTACATGTTGAATTGAGTTGTTATCTAGACCCTTTCTCAGTCTTTTCTGGACTTTCATAATTTTGACCCTTTTGAAGATCATAAGGGGTAAGTTATTTATTTATTTATTTTTTTGAGACAGAGCCTCAAGCTGTCTCCCTGGGTAGAGTGCTGTGGCATCACAGCTCACAGCAACCTCCAAC
>NW_003852452.1:5354322-5360288 GCF_000181295.1 Otolemur garnettii
GTCCCCCTGGGTAGAGTGCCGTGGCATCACAGCTCACAGCAACCTCCAACTCCTGGGCTCAAGCAAGTCTCCTGCCTCAGCCTCCCACGTAGCTGAGACCACAGGCGCCCGCCACAACACCCAGCTATTTTTTGGTAGCAGCCGTCATTGTTGTTTGGTGGGCCTGGGCTAGATTTGAACCCGCCATCTTAGGCGTATGTGGCTGGCACCTTAGCCACTTGAGCCACAGGCGCCAAGCCAGGGGTAAGTTATTTTATAGAATGCCCCGCCATTTGGTTCTCTTTACTCTTTCCTCATGATTAGATTGAGATTCTGTGGTGGGAGCCCCCATAGAAAGTCTTCTCCTCTGTCTAACACTGGTGGTATTGAAGCAGTTGATGAAGGTGTCGGCCAAGCTTCACCACTGTGAAGTCACTCTTTCCCCTTTGAAATTAGGAAGTATTTTGTGACAAGATTCTAGGACATTATGCATTAAATAAATATCCCCTTCTTCATCGAACTATCAACTTCATTTACTTACTTATATCTGTACAGACTCATGGATCCATATTTGATTCATCAGTTTTAATCCATTGCTCTCATTATTTTGATGCTCAAATTGTCACAGATTTGGTCAGTGGGAGTCGCTTCAATCTGGTCTCTAAGTCTTTTTGGCATTCTTATCATTCTTTCAATACATCCTTAGTTCTAGCAGAAAACTGTGTTCCAGAGTCATACTATGCTTTTCCTACTTTAAACCAAGGATTGGACATTTTTCTAAGGAGCCCTGATTTCTGCCCCCTCCCCTCTCCCAGTGGGGAAAATCAAAACAGAGATCTTTGTGCCAGGTGTGCTCCTTATAAATACATACACACGTATTTATTTTTATATCTATCTGTATTAAAAACAGTGAGTCCAAACAGACAACTTAATTTCTAATCCAAAACCATAAATTGCTTCTAGTTTTCTCCCTTTCTCCTCTGTCCCTCCCTTCTTTGACAGTAAGCAACGTGGCTCCTGTTACCTTCTGCTATTTACTGCCTTGATCAGTTCTCCATATGTAATCAATTCCTCATTACCTCACTGCCCCTCCTCTCCGCTGGCTCAGAGGTTTTCCTCAGTCCACAATCTTAAACAAGGATCTGTCTCCTGCAGATTCCCTCCTCATCCTGTTTGTACTATCTACTGTCACTGCTTACGTACCCCAATCCCTGAAGCTTATCTATCTAATTCAGCCTGATTTAATAGAATTTGGACTGAATCATTCAGGAAGAAGAAGATGAATGCAGAATCCTCGAACCCTTACATCAAACCTTGCAATTCTTTATTTGTGGGTTTGCTTACCGAAAAATAATTAGTACTTTGTTGTTTGGCGGGCCCAGGCTGGATTCAAACCTGCCACCTCAGGTGTATGTGGCTGGCACCTTAGCCACGTGAGCCACAGGTGCCAACAGGTAAAAATTTCCCTGGTACCTTTTAACTTCTTCCATGAAGAGCACCCATAAAAGCAGTCAGAAGACAAAACCTTCTCAGGAGTTCTTGACATTTTTTTTTTTTTTTTGAGTCATAAACACATTTAAGATTCTAATGAAAAAATATGAATCCTTTCTTCTAGGCAAGTTCACATATGTATTTGCATCCAAGAACCTTGACCTGACTGAGAGCTTATTATGAAGTTATTATATACTACAACTGCTCCGAAACTGCTAGACGTTGAGTCTATAACATTTTGAAAATAATATAAAAGGGTTCAAAAGCAACATTCTCCAACCTTTTCTTCTTCACAAAAAGCCTGTTGGACTACTCTAACACAATTCCATCTTATAAAGATCTTTTAACAGATTCAGGGTAAATAACTTGCACATTGATTCAGTCATGCTGTTTATGTATGAAGGCAAGTCTTAAAATACCCATAGCTAAAGCACAGAGGGGCAACAAACAAAATTATGGTCAACCTCATGAGTCATTAGGGAAATGTAGCTTAATATCAAAATGAGATAATCTTTTTTTATTCATCAAGAAATATTTATTTTAATGCCACTTTTCTTTTTTTGAGTTTTTAAAAAATTTTTTCAAATTAATATGAGGGTACAATTTTTAGGTTACATTGTTCTCACTTGCAGGGCAAAATGAGATCCTCTTACTCATTCAGCAGATTGGCAAAAATTACAAGTCTGACAATGCCAAACTTAGTAATCTTTTCCAATCAGTGGAAACTCTTTATATGCTCTCTGTGAGAGTACAAATTTTTAAAAACAATTTGATATTTTTGTAATGGTGAAGATCCATAAATTATAAGCTAGCAATTCTAGTCCTAAGTAATTACTCTAAAGAAAAATCACAAGATTGTACAAGAATATACATAGCAGCCTTGTTCGCATTTCCAAAATAATGGAAATAAGCCAAATGCACATCAGTGGAAGAATGTATAAATAAATGTTGATATAGTTACATGATGAAATAAACTAAAGTAGTTAAAATGATCAATTTGCAGATAAACAACATGAATAAACCTCACAAATATAACATTGAGTCAGAAAAGTTAGGAAAATATTTCATAAAGGAAAAATCCATTGATCTAAAAGTTGTTAAAACTAAAGTACATTATTTGAGAATATTTGCATATGTTATTAAAAAAGAAGAAGAAGAAGAAGCCCTAAATGGAGGATTATAGTTTACCTTATGGGAAAGGATTAAGGTGGGATTGGGTACAGATATTTGTAATGTAAGTTGTATTTCTTAAACTCATGGCTGGTACACAGATGTCAATTTTATTGTGATTTTTAAACAAATGTGGAATTTTACTTTGTTGTTACTAAATATTTGATTTTTAAAAGTTTAAAAAAAGTTCTACAAAAGGAACTTTCTCCTTGAGGTTTCTTGTACCATTATAACATATTTTATTATTAGGACAAGTGAATTTTCTGAGACAAAATACAGTACCTATCAAGAGTTTTCAGATGTCATTTCTCTTACTCTTTCTTTTGAGACAGAATCTCATTATATCACCCTGGGTAGAGTGCTGTGGCATCACAGCTCATAGCAATCTCCAACTCTTGAGTTTAAGAAATTCTCTTGCATCAGCCTCCCAAGTAGCTGAGACTACAGGTGCCTGCCACAACGCCTGGCTATTTTTTTGTTGTAGTTGTCACTGTTGTTTAGCAGGCCCAGGCCGGGTTTGAACCTACCAGCCCAAGTGTATGTGGCCGGCATCCTAACCACTGTGCTATGGGCGCAGAGCTCCCTTACTCTAGTTTTAAGGTAGATGCTGTACCACCTTCTACAGGTACAGAAAAAGTCCACAATGTATAAACTATGGCCCCAGAATTTTCTGGCTGAGTAGAGGTGGAGTAAGAATTTGGAGCAAAGTCGCTCTGATTCCAGAGTGTGGGCTCTTCCTGTTCTACCAAAGGTTCCCAAACAAATTCTCTCATTGAATTTTTCAATAACTCTCTAAGGGAGGCATTGATGTCTTCCATTTTTATATGAAAATTTATATGACTTTCCCATGGCCTTGGCATTCAAGAACTTAAATCCAAGTCTTTTGACTTCTAAATTCAATGATTTGCCATTTAAGAACATGGTCATCTTCCCAATTAAAAACCTGAGAATAATTGGGGAGAAGCGTAGGATTTCATATTTAAATTAACCTCCAATATATAATAGAACCACCAGAGTTATCTGATTGAAATATTCACCTTTTAAAAGTTTTCATTCCTCTAATATTAATAACAGAAGTAACATTTACAAGAAATTATTTTACATTCTGATAGCTTTGTAAGAGCTGACTAATTTTCCTGATTCCTGGATTCCGAGATCACCTGTCTTGTTTCTTAGACTAGGGCATGAAGGTTAAATGAATTGCTCAAGGTCACAGACCTTGCACTATACCTCTCAACCGGATCCAGGCCCTTATCATCTAAATTGACTTTGCTCTGCAGGGAAAGACAATTTTTATGAACTTCTTCATGTCCACTTCAACCTTTAGCTTATTCACTTTATCCTATGTGGCTTCCAGCACTTTGTCCTGTCAGCCTTAAGAAACTCTTCATCTCTGAGGCCCTGCACACAGAATGCAGTCTTTATACTCTCTGTGATTTTGGTTCTATGTAAACAGTGAGGTGTTGCAAAGGTTGTGACCACTATAATTTTTTTTGATAATTTTTTTAGTATAAAATAATTCATGTAAAAACAGTTTGGAAGTTTGAGTTCCAGGTATCCTGGAAGTGTGAGGTTCAATAATAGAAATTCTATTCTCTTCTTTCTGGGACACTGATCACTTCAAGTCAGTAGAAGGTAAGAAAGTGACACTGGTCCCTTTGAGCCAGAAATTGATAAACCTTAACATACAGGAGATTTTAATCCGTGGTTTGCTTTTATTCTGACTTCATTTGTACAAATGTGTATTCATAGCTCTAGGAAACAGGAGGGCATCTTACAGGGTGTGAGGTGTAGAGATGTCAAACACTCGTGGGAATTTTTTACTTGGTTGGGGGTGTCAGAATGTTAACCTCTGTTGGTTGCAGTAACATATAGGCAAGTAAACAAATGCATAAATATTCACATGCAAGGGATAACTACTTTCTCCAGACGTACTAACATGTAGCACTGGAAAACACAACACAAATCTCTTATTTTTAATACAGCAATCTAAATCTAAGTGAAAGTGAAAGATTAACTACTTGAGTTAATCTTGAATCTGGTATCTATGTTATACTTTACTTTAAATGTCTAATATTAAGAAGCTTGTGCTGTTATTATGTTAAATAGTGAAAGTTTCAAATGAAATGGACCACATATTAAGTCCACTTTTCAGCATTGTCTTACCTTCACAACTTTTATAGGAGGTAAGTGCTGCTATTATCCTCAGCATTTATTCAGCAGGAGAATCTGATGCTTGGTAAGATTCAGTGCCTAAGGTCATGTAGCTAGTGAGCTGTAGAACCAGATTCAAATGATTATCATCCTGGCCTCTCTGTCAAGCTCTTCCCCACTATGCAACACCGACCTTCGGCGTTAACATCCAATGTTCTGGTTCTCTTCTGGCTGATTTATGATATTCCTGTTTCCAAGTGTGATAACTTGTGTGCTGCATTTTCTCAGAAAGGAACAGTGGTGTTGGGGAGAAGCGACTCTGCCTCTGAGAAATTGCTTAGAAATTTTTCAGGCCATATCATGGGGATAGCTTAACCCCAGATCCAAGGCACTTAGGTGAGCTGGGATGGAGGGTTCTGAGAGCAAAGAGGGTCAGGCAAATATTCTCTAACTTAACAACAGTTGTTCTTTGTATGCTTTGGCTTTGGAGAACACGTGCAGAATGATAAGGTCAGCCAGTCAGGTGTGAGGCAAAGCTCACTGTGTGCTACCTTTCTCACACGCTAAAATGAACATCAAAACCAGCTTTGAAGTTCAAAGAAGTCATAAAGTCAGCCTCAGGATCTGTGAACCTGTAGAAGTTTTGAAAGAAGAGAATAAAGGGAGAAGTTATTAAGAAAACTAAGCATCTTACAGCTCATCTGATACTCATACTTGATTAACCTACAAGATGATAAACTCCAAGAAGATGGCCAGAATCTGGAACTTCTGATTTTATACTACCTAATCCATATTTCAGAGCAGGTACTATATAAATAATAATTCATTCATAGTTTCAATTATATTTGTTAATACTGATTGGTCAATTGATAGAGCACCTGCTATGTGATTCTGTTCTAACTGATAGAGCTATGTCCTTACTCTTGTGGAATAAACACATCAATGTAAACACATATGTATTACATTAGGGCAGTGGTTCTCAACCTTCCTAATGTCTCGATGTATTTTCATTGTTAAAAAAGGGGTCACAACCCACAGATTGAGAACTGCTGCATTAGAGGGTATAAGTGATCGTAAGAGGCTCAGCGCCTGTGGCTCAAGCAGCTAAGGCACCAGCCACATACACCTAAGGTGGCAGGTTCGAATCCCCAGCCCGGACCCGCCAAACAACA
>NW_003852452.1:5361281-5365860 GCF_000181295.1 Otolemur garnettii
AAAAAAAAAAAAATCATCATATGTTTAATCATGTGTATAATTCAAGTATTGGACAATACTCATTGGCTACCACTGACCAACCACTTAACATTTGTGCTGGTTTTTGACACAGTTTTGCCCTAAGGGTCGGAAGTATAATGTCCTAAGGCATCGGCTCTCAACCTGTGGGTTGAGACCCCTTTTTAACAATGAAAGTACATTGGGGCATTAGGAAGGTTGAGAACCACTGCCCTAAGGCATGGAAATAACAAATGTTCATTGGGGCCCCCAGACAGTCAGTAGGCAAGTGGTGAAGTTCTCTATAACTTTTCTGGAAAACAATATATTCCTGAATATGATCAAGCTGTACTTGATTCAAATCTAGCAAACACTTATTTCATACTTTCTCTATGTAAAGACCTATGCTAGGTGCTTTCACATACATTTTCCCATTTATCCCTCGCAGGAACATACAAATCTACAGAAATATCTTAGAGACACAGATTCTTGCTATTTTAATTCTAAAATAGAATTAACTCTGTATTTTAGAATTTTTGTACTCATTCTCCATTCCATTTCACATTTTTCCTTAAAGTGTCAGCAATGATTCTCATAATTTATGATGCTTAATAATTACTACACAAAGTTATATTTACATAACCATTTATATTGTGCTTTGTGAGTGATTTAAGGAATTTCTCCAGGGTAATTTTGATTACAATTAATTATTGCCTTGACGGCTGGCTTTAGATTTTATCCTCTGAAGTAAGATATGACTCTGCTCTACACACAGAGATGAAAACAGACCCAATTAAAGATCTCTGGTCAGAATAAGCAGAAACATTCCCTTTGGACCCCCTCGCAGATGTTTGGAGGGTTTGTAATTTTAATGAATGAAACTTTGGATCCCACTGCACCTCTGGCTGCTGCTACTGTCCTTTCAAAGAGCTCACTCATGCCATGGATTTTACAGTGCAAATGTAACGCACAAGCATTCTTTCAATTGTGTAAACAATTGCATTTATAAATCTGGAATGTTGTTGAGAGACAACTGGCTCTTAACAAAATAATTTCCAACTTTCTTCTTTAATGTTGTCTGTTTCACATTATGCTTGACCTAGATTCTATGTCCAACAGCTTTTCCCACAAGTGACGAGTTTTTAAGCCCCAGATGTGGATCATTCAGCTATAAGGGAGTGTCTAAGAATCAGGGTATAAGTGACTAGTGCAAAGATATCTTTGTTCATTTATTCAGATATTGAAGAAAAGCTTTGTTGAATTTCTAGGAAGAATTTTCCCGAACTTATTTGACAGCCATCTGAGTTATTAACAACTCATCTCAATGTTTCTCACCTTCACATGATGAGCGGAGAAGGACATTTAAATTTAAGGCATGTCTCATTCCAAGAGACCGTGGGAGAAAATGATTGCCAGGGTTTCCTGCATTTGAAAAAGGTGTCTGAGAAGATGGAGGGGACACAGTTGATATTTCATAGCATGACGGTAGGGAAGAATCAGTTTCTGGTGGGGAAAAGATACCATAAGAAAGACTAAGATTAAGCCGAGAAAATTTTGATATTCCATGGCTCAGTGATAAGTCAGTGGCTCATCCTTACTCATGGATCATTCTAGAAGGTCAAACCCTGTGAGAATACAAGACTACCAGGATAAGAGAGATTCAGTTATAAAATACATTCTTAGGCCATCATAAATCCAGAAGCATCAAACGCAGAGATTACTGTAGAAGAGTCATAATTCTGCTATTTTCTTCTCTTAAATTGTACTGAAAACATCTATCATGTCACTTTTTGAATGCTAATAAAAAATGGGCACATTGGCTATGGTGCAACAATTCTCTAGCATACCAATATGAGAGTCTCAGCTGTAAGTTCTGCATAAAAAAGATACGTGTAAGTTTTTGAATATATAGATAATGTTAGTAAAACAACCATCACTAGGAAATGGGTTTTGACTTATTTTTCTTAGGTCAGGTTGAGACGTATTGTGGTCTCTTGCTCATTCTTTCTCTGGGACCAGTGCCAGCTATTGAGCTTAATTAGGAAAACCACATATTTTATATCCTCCTCTGAGCTGAGCTCCTTTCATAAGGTCCAAAAGAATTCTGTTTGGCAGTAGGTTGTTAAATATACTTTTAAGGAGGCAGATTCATTAGCAGGATTTTGTATGCAATGTCTAGTATAAAAGATGTCTTTTTTTTTTTTTGAGACAGAGTCTCACTGTGTCTCCCTAAGTAGAGTGCTGTGGCATCATGGCTCACAGCAACATCAAACTCTTGGGCTTCAGCTATTATCTTGCCTCAGCTTCTGAAGTAGCTGGGACTACAGGCACCCACCACAACACCAGGCTAGTTTTCTGTTGCAGGTGTCATTGTTGCTTAGCTGGCCCAGGCTGGGTTCAAACCCACCAGCCTTGGTGTATGTGGCCGGTGCTGTAACCACTGTGCTACGAGCACCGAGCCTAGAGATGTCTTTAAAAAGAAAACAACGTGGACTTTGCTAACAAATTGAGATCTCACTCCCATCTCTACTATTTGCTAGCTGTATTACTTTGTATAAACTATCCTGGGCTTCGTTTTAACTACAAAGTATGTTCATGATATCACTCTCACTTGGTAGTGAAGCTAATGGTAACTAAATATAGCGCCTACACCATAGAAACACTCAGTAAATGTTTTCTTCTGCTCTTCTTGGAAGATCTACTTCTCATAACACGTCTAAATATAGTAATTTTGACTTGTGTGTCCAGCCTAGATGAAGTAAAAGGATATGGATTTACTGTCCCACTTTAAAACGACTTTGAAAATTGACAAAATATATGAAACAACATCAGGTAACAAAGGGCAAATGACTCTTAAGAGAAAAGAAATAAGTAAGGTAAGCCTTCTGGCTGTCAGAGCCTACTGCTTGGAGAACATGTTCTCGGCACAGGGAAGGGGAGCCCAGGCCGAGACTGGCCATCTCCCTGAAGAAAGGAGGCAGAGCTGAGAGTTTGGGGAAGTCCAGGTGGGGGTTCTCAGAGAATAGTACAGGAAGGAGAGAGCAGCATAGAAACAGAGCTCCGAAGAACTGTAGACGGTCTCCCTCCTATCACTTGAGGAAGAGAAGAAGAAAAGCCAAAAGCACAGGAAATCTATTCAAGGGAATTATTGAGGAGAGAGATTCAGATATCGAGATACAAGATGGTCATTGAATGCTAGGAGGATGTCCAAGACAGATAGTCATCCACAGGGCCAAAGTCAAAATGAAGGAGAAAATTCTACAAGCTGTCAGATGGGAAAGCAACAACTAACCTACAAAGGAAAATCCATCAGGCTTACAGCAGATATTCAAGAAAAGCTTGCTGAATTTCTAGGAAGAATTTTCCCAAACTTATTTGACAGCCATCTGAGTCATGAACAACTCATCTCAATGTTTCTCACCTTCACATGATGAGCAGAGAAGGACATTTAAATTTAAGGAATGTCTCATTCCAAGAGACCGTGGGAGAAAATGATTGCCAGGCTTTCCCACACGTGTAAAAGGTGTCTGAGAGGACAGAGGGGACACAGGTGATGTTTCATAGCAAAGAAAAAGCCACAGGGATTGGGGCTCCATTTTTACTCTTCTTAAACAGAACAACTGATAAGAATTTTGAATTCTATAAAACTAAGTCTCAAAAATGATGGAGAAATAAGGACTTTCCCAAAAAACAAACACCAAGGAAATCTGTCACTACTAGACCTGCCTTAGTAGCGTTTCTATAGATCAGTAACAGGAAAGCTGAGACTCAATAGCTGCTTCACAATAACTAGAAAGAAAACAAAATACCCAGGAATATACTTAACCAAGGAGATTAAAGATCTCCACAAGGAAATCACAGAGGATCCAAACAAATGAAAAACATCCCTTAGCTCAAGAATTGGAAGAATCATCATCATTAAAATGTCCATACTTCCCAAAGTGGTTTGCAGATCCAACCTAATCCCCATCAAAATATCAATGTCATATTTCACAGATCTAGAAAAAATAATCCTAAGCTACATCTGGAACCAAAAATGAGCTTGAATAGCCAAAGCAATCATAAGCAAAAAGAACAAATCTGGAAGCAATGCTTTGTAAGACTGCAAACTATGCTACAAGGCTATAGTAATCACAAAAGCATAGTACTTTGTTGCCCTCAGTAGAGTCCCATGGAGTCATAGCTCACAGCAACCTCAAACTCTTAGGCTCAAGCAATTCTCTTGCCTCAGCCTCCCGAGTAGCTGGAATTACAGGCACCACTACAACACCTGGCTATTTTTAGAGACAGGGTCTTGCTGTTGCTCAGGCTGATCTCGAACCCATGGGCTCAGGCAATCTACCTGCCTCGACCTCTCAGAGTGCCAGGATTATAGGCATCAGCCACCATGCCCAGCCAAAGGTTTTAAATTTTTTAAAAAGTTCATCAGTGGGTTAAAGCAAAAATATTAACAGTCAGAAAGTTTACAACCTACATACAAGTCAAAATAGCACAAAAACCAGGATAGGACAAATGGAAGTATAATTTGTAGCATTCTTACAATATACTTGAAGTAACAGTGCCGGAAATCAGACTCTAATAA
>NW_003852452.1:5366501-5367943 GCF_000181295.1 Otolemur garnettii
GGAGAAACAGTTAAATCCACAACTGCAATCTGATACTGTTTATTTTATTTTATTTTTTTTTGAGACAGAGCCTCAAGCTGTCCCCCTGGGTAGAGTACCCTGGCATCACAGCTCACAGCAACCTCCAACTCCTGGGCTCAAGGGAGTCTCCTGCCTCAGCCTCCCAAGTAGCTGGGACCACAGGCACCCACCACAGCATCCGGCTACTTTTTGCTTGCAGCTGTCATTGTTGTTTGGCGGCCCGGGCTGGATTTGAACCTAACACCTTACGTGTGTGTGGCTGACACCTTAGCCACTTGAGCCACAGGTGCTGAGCCTGATACCGTTTATTAACTCTGATAGTTTTTTAAGGGTTACTTAGGTGGTTAATTGATTTTGACAAGTGTGCCAAGGCAAAGCAGTGGAGAAAGGAAAGCCATCTTAATAAATAATGCTGGAACAATGGAACATTCATACACAAAAAACAAACAAAAACTCTCATCCATTCCTTGAAAAATACACATAAAACCAACATTGCAACCATAAGAGAAAAGAAATGATGAAAGATTTCTTCAAAATTAAGGACTTTTGCCCTTCGAAAGACACTGTTAAGAGAATGAACAGGTGAGTCACCGGCTGGGTGACAATGTGTTCACGTCACACAGCTGGTAAAGAACTTGTCTCAAATAGTTAAGGAACTCACTCATCCCAAAAATAAAACAACTCAATGTCTTAAAAATGGGCGAAAGATCTGGACACACAGTCATGACCGAAAATATCCAAGGGGCAAATAAACACATGAAATGATTAGCCATTCAGAAATGCAAATTAAAAAACAAGATGTCATCCTACAACTAGTAAGATGGCTAAAATTAACAAGCCCTAACATACCAAGTAGTGACAAAAATGTGGAAGAACCAGAACTCTTATGCTTTACTTATGCAACTACACCATGGTACAGTGACTTTGTAAAACAGTCTGCAGTTTCTTCAAAGGTTAAACACACACCTACACATAATTCTACTCCTATGCATTTACTTAAGAGAAAAGAAAGCATACAAGTGTATAGAGAGCCTTGCAGACAAATGAATGTAGCAGCTTTATTGTAATAGCCAAATGCAAGAGATAATCTAAATTTTCATTAACATGTTAATGAACAACCAAATAGTACAATAGCCATAAAAATATTGGCATTCTTTGCCAATGAAAAAGAACGAATCACACATACAACTGCATCAGTGAATCTCAAAATTATTGTGTGGGGTGAAAGAAGCCAGAACAAAAAGGGTGTATGTTGTAAATTAGCCAGTTTAGAATACAACAGTAAATTAGCATTGATGGGGGGGGGGCTTTAAACAACAAACATTTACTTCTTACAGTCCTGGAGGCTATGAAGTCCAAGATCAAAATGTCACCAGATCCAGGGTCTTGTGAGGGCCCATTTATTGATGGCCGTCTCCGTG
>NW_003852452.1:5368746-5369887 GCF_000181295.1 Otolemur garnettii
CTTTATTAATTGAAATGGTCTGGGCTGGACACAGTTGCTAGATTTCTTTTAGACAGGACTTCTAGAAGATTAATATGGCCACATGCATTGTGAATTTCAGGAATATCAGTTAATGCCGTATTTCCCTAATTTGACCACAGAAACTTTCTTCCAAGATGATTTTGTAGGATTAACACTTCTTGAGTTTTTCATTTGGAAAATGCTGGCATAATGACACTGTGGTGACTTAACAGTAAGTACAGTTGCCCAAGTAAGAACTCTGGACTCTTCTGTCAAACTATTAAAACTTATGATTAGCCACGATGAGCTTCATCTAAATTTGAGCATTCAAGCAGATTTTAGAAAGACTTAGAAAAATTATGTTCTGAATTAAGAGCTAGCCAATGAACGTTATGCATGGGATCTTTTTTGTTTTTAATGAGTAGAGGTTATATTTGAGCAGTTTTAGGCTTAAAGAAAAATTGAGTGAAAAATACAGCGTGCCCTCATAGCTCCTCTTACCTCTTCCTCAGTTTCCTCTTTTTATTAACATCACGTACTATTGTGATTCATTCGCTATAATCGATAAACCAACATAGATACATTATTATTAACTAAAGTTCATAGATTAAAGTTCACTCTTTGTGTTGTACGTTATATGGGTTTTGGCAAATTCAAATATATAATGACTTGTGCCCACCATTCCAGTATCACTCAGAATAGTTTCACTGCCTTGAAAATCCTCTGTGTCCCACCTGTTCGTGGCTCCCTCCCTCCCCAACCCCTGAAATGCTTCTCTCACTTCCCAATATCACTTACAGTTTCTCCATGTCTTTTCATGAATTGCTAGCTTGTTTCTCCTTATTGATGAATAATATTGCAACATATGGACCTACCAGTTCGTTTATCCATTCTTCTAGAGCAGGACATCTCGGTGGCTTTTAAGCTTTGGCCATTATGAGCAGACTACTGTAAACATTCACGTGCAGGTTTTTGTGGGAACATAAATTTTCAACTTGGTTAAATCCCAAAGAGTGCAATTGCTAGATCATATGATAAAAGCATGTTTAGTTTTTTAAGAAACTACCCACTTCCAGAATAGCTGTATCATTCTGCATTCCCACCAGCCATGAGTAAGAATTGTTCCGCATTCTCACTAGCA
>NW_003852452.1:5370222-5387734 GCF_000181295.1 Otolemur garnettii
GTGTCCTAGTATCTCTTTGTTTCAGATTGCAATTCCCTAATGCCATAATGTTGAGTATCTGTCCATAGGCTTTTTGTCATGTGTATATCTTCCTTTAAGGCATCTGTTCATATCTTTAAAATGGGTTGTTTTCTTATTTTTGAGTTTTAAAAGTTCTTTGTATATTTTGGAGACTAGTCCTTTATCAGACATGTTTTACAAATATCTTTTCCCAATCTTTGCTTGTCTTTTCTTTCTTTTAATATTGTCTCTTGCAGAGGAGAAGTTTTATTGTTATTTTTTGTTGTTGTGTGGACAGGAGTTAGAACTTACACTGGTAGGTGCAAATGAGGGGGCAGCAGGTGGAAGCTTTCATGAGTTCAGGGCCTGCCACTTACTCAGCAGGCACAGTTGGGGATGCATTTGACCCCCCAGCCATCTGGGATGAGCTGCTTCTCAGCCACCATATCTCCAAATTCATGTGCCTTAAACTTGGTGAGAGTTTCTCACTTCTTTGAGATGTGAATCTTCTGGCAGCAGGGAACTTGAACTTGGCCTTGCATAGGGCCTCATTTACATGCTCCTTGTTCTACAGTTTGGTGCAGATGGACATGATAACTTGGCCAACATGAACCCTGGACACAGTGCTCTGGGGCTGTGCAAAGGCACCTCTCTGGAGCCTAGACTGGGGACAACACAAGGTCTATAAACATATGGAAAGACAGTCTTCATGTTCTTTCAAGCAACCCATACAAGGAACAGGCTACATACACTACCAAGGAAGCTGCTGTTTGTAGCCATTGCACACCAGGCCCCCTGGAGGAAAGCAGCCCTGTCAGCTTAATTAGCTGCAGCAGAGGAGAAGTTTTTAATTTGAATTCAGTCCAAAATCAAATTTTTCATTCATGGATCGTGCTTTTTGTGTAGTATTAGAAAGCCATCGCCAAATCCAAGATCACCTGTCAGTGGTTCTCAACCTTCCTAATGCCTCCCAAAGTCATGACCCTTTAATACAGTTCCTCATGTTGTGGTGACCCCCAACCATAAAATTATTTTTGTTGCTACTTCATAACTGTTATTTGCTACTGTTATGAATCGTAATGTAAATATCTGATATGCAGGATGTATTTTCATTGTTACAAAGGGGTCGTGACCCACAGGTTGAGAACCACTGACCTAGATTATTTATGTTATCTTCAAGGAATTTTATACTTTGCATTTTCCATTTAGGTCTAATGATCCATTTTCAGTTAAATTTTTAGAAGGGTATAAGGTCTGTAGCTAGATTCACTTTTTTTCCATTTAGGTCTCTGATTATCCCAGGACCATTTGTTGGAAAGACTATGATTATTCCATTGAATTGTCTTTGCTCCTTTGGTTGAATATCCACTGACTGTATTTGTCTATTTCTGGGGTCTCTCTTCTATTCCACGGATTTCTTTGTCCTCTCACTAACACCATACTGCCTTGATTACTGTAGCTTTATGTAAATCTTGAAGTTGTAGTGTCAGTCCTCCAATCTTGTCGCTCTCCTTCAATATTCTGTTTGCCAGCTATTCTGAGTCATTTGCCTTTCCATATAAATATTAGAATAACTTTGCCAATATCCACAAAATAATTTTCTAGAATTTGATCGGGATTGTACGAAGATCAATATGAGAAGACTTCACAACTTGACAATATTGTATCTTAAATATAGGAACTTTTAATAAATTAATAAAGGTAACTATCATAACATCTTTCCCTTAGTTTCTACTATCTTAGTTTCATTCCATCTCTCTATTAAGACCTTTTCCAACATGTTCTTTTTTTTCTCCCATCATTTGACATTTTTCACTTTAAAACATGACTTCTCGGCTCGGCGCCTATAGCTCAACCGGCTAAGGCGCCAGCCACGTACACCTAAGGTGGCGGGTTTGAATCCCCAGCCCGCCTGCCAAACAACGTTGATGGCTGCAACCAAAAAATAGCCAGGCGTTGTGGCGGGCGCCTGTGGTCCCAGCTACTTGGGAGGCGGAGGCAGGAGACTCGCTTGAGCCCAGGAGTTGGAGGTTGCTGTGAGCTATAATGCCATGGCACTCTACCCAGGGGGACAGCTTGAGGCTCTGTCTCAAAAAAAAAAAAAAAAAACATGACTTCTCCCCAGAATGTAGACAAGCTTCTAATGAAATCAAACAAAAAAGAAAGTCAGGGATAAAATGGAGAAAATAGAGGTAGGAAGGATACAAATGAATGAATGTGATGGAATGAATAATACATAATTCAACCCTCCACAAAGCCTTAGCATCTTGCACAATGCCTTGCCAATGCTCTTTATATTAATAGAGCTTCTTTGAATTAGTCATCTCTGGAATAGCTATGCTTGGACTATTGACAATTCCTTATGTAGTTCTTTATGTACAAAGTACACTATTGTGTGTTCTATTAAATAATACAAATATTCCTTTTAGACTAGTATACCCTCATCCTTAAACTTAGCAATCAATAGCAATAAATACCTTTCAGAAGGGACTTTCTCCATGTTCTTTGGTTCATAAAATGATCAGTGACAAAACAGATGGTATTTTCATGACAGCATCCCAATATACCTGTGGGTGGATCTGTGACTCAGGAATTGAATGTCTTCTCACTCAAGGGGTTTTTGATGGGCTCTCTTAAAACTTTGCAGTGATTTCCCCATTTTGACTATTTTTTTCCGTAGTATGCTAAGGATCCTTTCCTTTCTCCTACTCAGTAGCAGCATTAAAGTTGGAGCAGGCAGGACAATGCTCTTGCAGAAAATTGTAAAGAAACTGAGAAGTAAAGGAGGAAGGTTCACCATAGAAAGAGGATTTTACAGCAATGTGAAAAGGCACCAATCTTTGGACAGGCACATGTACTGAGTTAATAACAAAACTAAAATCTTAAAATTGTGTCATGCTACATATTGTCCAAGGACGTTCCCAGATATAACCTCGCTCAATAGTCACAAGAAACCTATTAAGAAATGACCAAGCAAATCTGTCTAAAATCCCATTATAAGTGGCCAGCACCACCACAAACCCAATTCTCAATGTTCTTTTCACTATGTCTGGGCCTTCAATTTATTTAGCTATCACAAAATCATGTATAGAGTAGATAAGAACTATATTTAAGGGCCTAGATGAGACTTTTCATTGTGAACCATTCTCATATTATTTCATTTCCTATTCCAAAAAGAAAGTTATGCTTTTCTTTTCTCAGTTTGGTTTGCAACCAAGCTTCTTACAACTTCAAAGCAGTGAAAGAATTGCCCGTCCTATGCAGTGAAATAGATCAGGACTTGCCTTTCTATGCTTAAGAAAGATCAGCTTATATAAACAAGAAAGTTTGAGGTCTGGGCTCTATGCCTGTAGCTTAGTGGCAAGAGCACCAGCCATACACACTAGAGTTGGTGGGTTTGAATCCAGCCAGGCCTGCCAAACAACAATGACAACTACAACCAAAAAATAGCTGGGTGTTGTGGTGGGTGCCTGTAGTCCCAGCTACTTGGGAGACTGAGGCAGGAGAATTGCTTAAAGCCCAAGAGTTTGAGGTTGCTGTGAACTGTGATGCCATGGCACTCTACTGAGGGTGACAAGTGAGACTCTGTCTCAAAAAAAAAAAAAAAAGAAAGTAAGTTTGAGATCTGGAAGAAAAAATTTATTATTTCCTGGACTGTTTGTCCTCCCATGATCCTTAACTCTGCTGTGAGCTTCAATGATAGAATGGACCCTAGTTCAAAATTACAGGAAGCCCCAACTACAAGAAATGAAATGAGCTACATCTCAGCAAATATGTATGTACTTAATGTGTGACTGTACAATTCTATAGTCTTAAATTCTAACGCAGAGAAGGCTGTGCTTTAATGCAGAGCAGAAAAAGCCTAAATGGTTGTATATTTAACTGTTTAAAGTCAAGTGAAAATGAAGTATGAAGACAGAATGTTTGAGTAATTTTTAAAAAATAAAGCCATATGTAAGTTTTAATGCTTTGCGATTGACTTAACTTCTACCTTTATCAAATTATGAAACAAAAAAAATTGATCTGTTTGGGCATAGTTTAATAACGGTACACAAGTGGTTAGAGAACTGAGTGCTCGCTCTGGATCCATGATTAGGAAACATTTTATGATTAGGCGCGACCCGTTGTTTCTCAGTCTTGGCATCCTCACTTGCAAAACAGTAGGTGAAGACTAAGGGTTTTTTGTTTTGTTTTGTTTTGTTTTTTGAGACCTGGTCTGACTCCCAGGCCAGCGTGTAGTGTCCTCATCATAGCTCACTGCAACCTTGAACTCCTCAGCTCAAGCGATCCTCCCAAGTAGCTCAGACTATAGGTGGGCTCAGCTAGTTTTTCTATTTTTTTTGTAGAGACAGCCTTGCTCTTGTTCAGGCTGATCTCAAACTCCTGGCCTGAAGCAACCTTCCATCTTCAGCCTCCCAGAGTGCTAGGATTAAAAGTGTGAGCGACCATGCCTGACCTTGGTCTTCTTTATCTCTGATTTTCTATCATTCTGACTTGTTTTCCAAAACCTTTTAGCTAGTGATGGAACCATGTCCAGTGTACAAGGAACGTCTTCGCTAGAGTGTGATACGCTCTCCTTCATGCCATGCTGAAATTGTGAATTATGTACATGCAAGATAACATCCTGGGAAACAGACAATAGTTGCTTTAAAAAGATTATATGCAGATATCAAGAGTGCAAATTTTCATTTTGCATATAAGCAAATTAAGACATATAAAAGGTAAGCAAGTTTTCCTTATTAAAACTGTGTGTTTCCTCCTTTTTTATGCTTATTTTATTTTATTGTAGAGATGGGATCTTGCTATATTGCCCAGGCTGGTCTCAACTCTTAGCCTCAAGTAATCCTCCTATCTTTGCCTCTCAAAGTGCTGGAATTATAGGCAAGAGCCACTGCACCCAGCTATTTATGCTTATTTATTTATTTATTGAGATAAGAGTCTAACTCTGTCACTGTGGGTAGAGTTTTGTGGCATCACTGTAGCTCACAGAAACCTCAAACTCCTAGGTTCAAGAGACCCTCCTTACCTCAGCCTCCCTAGTACCCGAGACTACAGGCATGCACCACCATGCCCAGATAGTTTTCCTATTTTTAGTAGAGATGGAGACTCTCACTCTTGTGCAGGCTGGTCTCAAACTCCTGAACTCAAGCAATCCACCCGCCTTGGCTTCCCAGAGTGCTAGGATTGCAAGAGTGAGCCACCACACCTGGCCTGTTTATGCTTATTTTAAATGTTTAAACATCTTCACTACATGTATGTGAATGAGCACATACTTGTCTAGAAATTTATCTTATAAATGATCTTTTCATTGGAAGGAAATTTAACTTATTATTTTTTAATCAATTCCTTAATGTTATACAGTAGAACCTCTGTAAATTACACAGTGGAACCTCTTTCAGTTGACCTCCCAAGAGATTGTAACAAATTGGTCAACATACAGAGGTGGTCAAGATAAGGAACTAGGCCTCCTATACGGTGCATGTCCAGTCTATGTAAATCAGGTCAACTTAAGGATATAGTCAATGTACAAGGTGGTCAACTATGGAGGTTCTACTGTATATGTTACTGAAAAATATTTTCAAGTAATGAAATACATCAAATCAAACATGTGTATTGCACTAAATTTACAATGTACTTTTTACATACACGATTTCATTTAATCTAATTATAGCAAAGCTGAGTTAGAAGGCACATAAAGAGCATCACTGCTATCTTCTATCTCTGCTAAGACTGAGCAAATACTATTCATGACCTTTCAGTATTGCTGGTAAACAGAAGTTATAAAATTAATGTTCCTTGACCTCAGGAAGTTATGTCTCAGATACACAGAGAGAAGAAAGTCATTCACGGTCCATTAAAGGAAATAAGCTTTCCACATGTCCAGCATGATTTCAGTGTAAAAGAAAAAGTTCATGACACTTAAGTCATAAATGTGCTGAATCAATTAAGATGTTTCTGAAAAAAGATATGACCAATTTGCATATCAATTAGATAGCATTATTTGGATGGCATCTGTTCAATATATTAACTTTGACACTGGAATTTTTTCTTTTTTAAACAGAGTCTTACTATGGTAGAGTGCTGCGGCATCACAGCTCACTACTCAAACTCTTGGGCTTAAGCAATTCTCCTGCTTCAGCCTTCCAAGTAGCTGAGATTACAAGTGCCCGCCACAACACACGATTATTTTTTGTTACAGTTGTCATTATTGTTCTAGCTGGCCTGGCCTGGGTTTGAACCTGCCGGCCTCAGTCTATGTGGCTGACACTGCAACTACTGTGCTACGGTCACCAAGCCAACAGTGGAATATTTTTAAGCTTCTTACTGAAGTATAACACACGCACAAGGAAGTACACAGATAAGGCCACAGCTAGACGATTTTCCACAAAGTGAACGGCTCATGCACCTGGCACCCAAATCAGGAAAGAGAACATCTCGAGCATCCCAGAACTGCCCTCTGTGCCCTCTACCAGTTATCAGCCCCCCAAAGGCAATCACTATCCAAGTTTCATTTGCTTGTTTTTGAACTTGATGTAAACAGAGTCATCCAGAAAGTCCTTCTTGCTCAAGATCATGTTTCAGAGCTTCATCTATGTTGCTGTGTATAGCAATAGCTTGTGTCATTGCTATGTCATATTAAATTGCTGTAAGGTTTCGATTTACTCAACCATTCTAATACTAGTAGGCATTTGAGTAATTTCCCTTTTCTGGCTTACAATGAGTGCTCTTAGGAACATCAGTGTACTGTTTTTAGTGAGTGTTAAGTATGTGCACTTATTACCCCTATTGTGTCGTGTCCATGGCACACATACATTGAGTGTTGGTCGAGGATCAGAAATGGTTTTCTGAAATGGCATTCACACCAGCAGTGGATGGAAGTTAGAATTATTTCACATACTCACCAACATCTGGTATTACTAAAGCCCTTACTAATATTATTTTTAATCATACACCTGCAGTTTTTTAAAAAACAACTGATTTTGAGACAGTGAGCTTTTATAAAACAAAGAAAAAAATGAAATAATCTCATTAATCTTTGCAGTAACACTAGATAAGCGAAAGCTGTCCTAACTCAAAGAAAATTTTGGGGAAGATACAAAACATATGGGTTTGCTCTAAGTACAGTGTTTGAACGAGAAAGTGCTGAGTGACATAATTGTTTTAATGTGTGAGTCAGAAGCAATCTACAATTTGTAACTGAAAAGTTTTGATACTAGTTTAGAAGACATGTGAGTTCATGGACATAAGGAATATGTGGATATTTTGAAGGGGTGGACAGTAATTTCCCTACAGTAGGTGTACAAAACTCACAAAGAATTCATTTTTGAGATGTTTAAAGTTAGGATTTCTACATAGTTTATAGTGTGAAAATAAATGGGTGATATTAGCGTAATAAGTTATCAAAGGCTGATTGTGACCCTAATTGCAACAATGCTTCCCTACCTTCCTAACAGAAATCCAAGGAATGTAATTTACAAAGGAAATCAATAAAACCAAAGGCATATGGGCAGCGCCTGTGGCTCAAAGGAGTAGGGTGCTGGCCCCATATACCATAGGTGGTGGGTTCAAACTCAGCCCCCGCCAAAAACTGCAAATATATATAATAATAATAATAATGATGATGATGATGATGATGATGATAAACTGCAAGAGAAGTGATTAAGTGCCCAAGTGAAAAAAAATCCTCATATTTAGTAGTTAGTAGAACCATTTACTGACATTTGCTGATGGTCATCCATTGTGTTAGGGACTTCATGAGGATTATGTTAATATTCATAAGACTCTGTTTGAGTCAGTCAGTCCTCTTTTTCAGATGAGGACACCGAAACTTGATTCAGAAATAATCTTGTTATGAATCAAATAGGAGACTGATATCCAGAATTTAAAAGGAACTCAAATAACTCAACAACAACAAAACAACCCCGTTAAAAAGTGGGCAAATCACTTACACCATTGTCATTCAACATTATACTGAAAGTTCCAGCTAGAGCAATCAGACAGAAAGAAATAAAGGGCATCCAAATTGGAAAAGAAGAAGTCAAATCATCCTTATTTGCAGATGACGTGATCTTATATTTAAAGATTCAGCAAAAACCTATTAGAAATAATAAAGAAATTCAGTAAAGTTTCAGAATATGAAATCAACATACACATTTATCAGTAGCATTTTTATATGCCAACAGTAAACAATCTGAAAAAGAAACCAAGAAAGTCATCCCATTTACAATAGCTACAAATAAAATACAATACTTAGGAAGAAATTCAACCCAAGAAATGAAAAATATCTATATTAAAAACTATAAAACAGGTGGCACCTGTGGCTCAAAGGATTAGGGCACCAGCTCCATATACGGGAGGTGGTGGGTTCAAACCTAGCCCTGGCCCCCCCCCCAAAAAAAAAGAATCTTAAAAAAAAAAACTATAAAACACTCATGAAAAATTGAAGAGGACACAAAAAATGGAAACATATGCCACATTCATGGACTGGGAAAATTCCATATTGTTAAAATATTCATACTATCCAAAGCAATCTACAGATTCAATGCAATTCCTATGAAAATACCAAGAAATAGAAAAAAAAATCCTAAAATGTATATTGAAGAACTAAAGATCCAGAACAGCCAAAAAAGTGGTTCTCAACCTTCCTAATGCCACGGTCCTTTAATACAGTTCCTGTGGGTCTTGACCTACAGGTTTAGAACCACTGAGCCAAAGTCATTCTGAGAAAAAAGAATAAAACTGAAGGAATCACATTACCTGACTTCAAATTATACTGCAGAGCTATAGGAACCAAAACAACATGGTACTGGCATAAAAACAGACACATAGACCAATGGAACAGAAGAGAGGACCCACACATAAACTATCTGTGGTGAATTTATCTTTGACAAAAGTGCCAAGAACATACAATGGGGAAAGAACAGTCTCCTTCTGGTGCTTAGAAAACTGGATGTCCATATCCAGAAGAATGAAACTAGACCTTTATCTCTCACATAGACACAAATCAAATAAAAATAGATTAAAGACTTAAAAACATGAAACTACTAAAAGAAAACACTGAGGAAATTCTTCAGGACATAAGTCTAAGCAAGAACTTCTTGAGTAATATCCCCAAAGCACAGGCAACCAAAGCAAACTTGGACAAATGGGATCACATTAAGCTAAAAATCTGCTGTGCAGCAAAGAAAACAATCAACAAAGGGAAGAGAGAACCCACGCAATAGGAGAAAATACTTACAAACTACCCATCTAATGAAGGATTAATAACTAGAATATATAAGGAGCTCCAACAACTCAATAGGAAATAATCAAATAATCCAATTATAAATCAGGCAAAGGATCTGAATAGACATATCTCAAAGGAAGATCTACAAATGGCCAGCAAGTATATGAAAAAATGTTCAACATCATTAGTCATCAGAGAAATGCAAATTAAAACTACAATGCAATATCACACCCCAGTTTAAATGGGTTTTATCAAATGCTGGTGAAGATGTAGAGAAAAAGGAATCCTTAGTACACTATTGGTAGGTATGTAAATTAGTGTACCCTCTATGGAGAATGATATGTGGATTACTCAACAAAATTAAAATAGAAATACCATATGACCCAATAATCCTACTGGGACTAATGATTTTGGGTATATATCCAAACAAGGAAAATCAGTATATTGAAAAGGCATCTATCTGCACTCTCATGTTTATTGCAGAACTATTCACCATAACCAGGATTTGAAATCAACATGTGTCCACCAACAGATGAATAAAGAAATGATGGTGCCTATACACAGTGAAATATATAACCACAAACAACAATGAAATCCTGCCATTTGCGATAACATGGATGTAAGTGAAGAACATTATGTTAAGTGAAATAAGCCAAGCACAGAAAGACAAATCTCACTCATATGTGGGAGATAAATATTAAAATCAGTTCATCTCATCTCATGGAAACAGAGAATAAAACGATGGTTATCAGAACCTGGGAAGGGTGGCAGATAGGAATATAATGGGAGTGGCTACTGGGTACAAAAATAGTTAGATAAACAGAACAAGCTGCTCTTGTCCTGTGGTTCCATTTGCATGGAATATCTTTTTCCATCCTTTTGTTTTCAGCCTATGTGTATATTTATAGGTGAATTTCTCACAGACAACAGACAACATATAGTTGGTTCTTTTTTTTTTTTTTTAATCCCTTCATCCACTCTATGTCTTTGAATTGGTGAGTTTGGTCCATTCATATTTCAGTGTTATTAGTGATAGGTAAAGACTTGCTATGGCCATTTGTGTTATTATTTGATTAGTTTTCTGATTGTTTTCTGATCCTCTCATTCTTTTTCACTTCGTTCCTGTCTTTCTTTGTTAAAAGTGATTTTTTCCTGGCACTGTGTTTAATTTCTTGCGTTCTATTTTTTGTATATCTGTTGAAGGCCCTTTTATTCTGAGGTTACCATAAGGCTTGCACAAAACATATAACCATATAAACATATGACAACCCTGCTTGTAAGCGAATAAACAAGCAAAGGGAAATCTAACAAAAATTGTACCCTTGAACTCCACCTCCCCCCACCGCTTTTTAACTTTCTGTGGTTCCCATCCATATCTTTTCTACTAGCTAGCTCTAAAAAAGTTGCTGTAGTTATTTCTGATAAGTTGTCTTTTAGTCTTCCTAATCAAGAGAAAAGTAGTAGTTTATACTTTACAATCACAACAGTGGAGTATTGTATATCTGTGTCCTTACTGTCACCAGTGAATTGGATACCATCAGATGATTATTTCTTACCATTCATTAAGAACCTCTTCTTTCAGATTGAAGAAGTCCATTTAGCATTTCTTGTAGGACCGGTCAGCTATGAAATCCCTCAGCTTTTGTTTACCTGGGAAAGTCTTTATTTCTCCTTCATGCTTGAAGGATATTTTTGCAGGATATAATATTCTAGGGTTCAGAGTTTTTTCCTTTAGCACTTTGAACATGGCATGCCACTCTCTCCTGGCCTGTAACGTTTCCATTGAGACATCTGTTGCCAGATGTATTGAAGCTCCTTCATGTTATTTTTTTCTTTTTTCTTGCTTCCCTTAAGACTTTTTCTCTATCTGTGACCTTTGGGAGTTTCAGAATTTCTGCCTGATTTTTTTTTTATTATTATTTCAATCTCTTTGTTAAATGTATTTGATAGCCTTCTTAATTTCTTCTCTGTGTGGTTGTGAAGTTCACTGAGTTTCTTCAGGACAGCAATTTTGAAGGTTTTCTCGGAAAGGTCACATATCTCTCTCACCCTAGAATCAGTCACTGATACCTTAGTTTCTGTGGCAGGATGACGTTTTCCTGCATTTTGTTGTTGTTGTTGTTGTTGAGGCCATGTTTTATTTGCTGATTAATGGACACAAAGCCATGTAATTTATTTTTAAGTATTTTCTTGAAAGTCTGTGCTCATAAAAATCACGAAAAGTTGGAAAGACTGTTAAATCGCTGAAACTTTACATATATTTTACACAATCTTCTTTGTACAAAAATACAAGTTAAATAGAAACATAAAGCAATCATGATAATTTTATGCAAATCTGTTTTATGTGATCGTCAATAATATAGAAACGTTTTTCAGTTCCGTTATTTGTGAAAAGATCAATACCAGATTGAATTACTATCTATTGGCCCACAGTCCTAAAAAGCTTACTTTAGCATTGATCTTTTACATGGTTAAGTGTGTTTCCTAAATTGAGATTACCTAAACACTGGAAAATAAAGAAAAAAACGAAATGGGGTGTATGTCCGTAAGCCAACAAATAATTTGGCTGTGATGTATCATAAGACACAAAGCAACCCCCACAGATCTGTACAATAAACATCACGTCTCACATACTCACACACATAGTGGATCCATGCATGCCTCACGCACACACATGGTACACGCCACACACCCAGTCACACAGCCTAATGCGGCCCTGTGGCCAGTTCTCTGCTCAGTTGTGCGTTTTTTCTCACTTCATCAAATGAGTAGGTCTTTGTCACCTTCCCACTCCTGAAGACTGTGTGGAGAAGGTCATGACCATGTTCTTCAAGGTCACCTTTTCCTTCCTCAAGAGTAGCAAAAGTCCCTGCTGGCGTCCTATGTAAAGACAATCAGCCCTTTTGGGACCTTTTACTGGGATCAGCAACTGGGTCCTTGAAGACGTTAATCCCAAGGCCATTGGTTACAACATAACTACACTTGAAGGAACAATTCAAGAGACCTCTTAAAGAAACATTTTCAATGCTCCACTTTGTCTGCTTCGTGCCCTCTATAATCTCTTATAAGGTATTAATATCTGCTCCATCTCCTTGAATAACTCTAAGTTAAGGTGGCAGCAACTTGTAGCCCCTTGAGTTTTCAGTAATAGGAAACTTCTTACCTAAAATATCCCAAACCTTTAATACTGTGTCAGGAAGGTTTCCAGAATCGGGTCTGATGATTAGTGGTGCCTCTGTACTTCTTGATACTATTAAATGTCTTAAGGTCTTCACCCCATGTTTTCTCACAGGCATTATAAATGTTGTAGCTATCGCTGACCACAGATACAGGCACTGATGAAAACTGGGTTACTGGCTCAGCGCCTGTAGCTCAAGCAGCTAAGGTGCCAGCCACATTCACCAGAGCTGGTGGGTTCTTCTGAAGGTGCTTACTTATGTGGACAGTTGTTGAATTTGGTGTTCAATGTGGCGAGGGAGGGTTTCTATTTGACCATCTTGCCCTGCCTCTCAGGAACTATTTTGTTTATTTCTCTAATCCCCACAGTTACCAACTTGGTGATCCTGTTCCCAGTAGGCATGCAGAAAAGGTGAAATGAATAGATGAGTCGGATTATTCCAATTGCTTGATTCAAAACAAAAACAAAAAGCAGAAAATGGTTTAAGAAATAGACTCTCACCAATTTCAAAGGAGACCTCTGCTTGGATAAAATTCGGGTATATTCTGTAATATCACATCCTGCATGAGTATTCCTGCCTTGAAAATGTAAGATTCCATTTAAGATTTTTAGCTGGGAATTTAGTAAAAGTGACTTTAAATACAGAACCTGCCCAAACTAATCTACACCTGTTGATTATTTAGAAATAAGCAGTGAAAAAAAACCAAACACATATAAACACTATACACAGTATCATCCAAAATATGCTTACATGAGGATGCAAAAGGCATTTTCAATCAACACTACACAATATTTCTGACTTCAGTTTTCATGACAATTCAAGTGCAATCTGAGATCATGGGATTTTAGGCTGGCAACCTCCATGGAGATCTGCTAATAAGTTCTTCCCTCCTCATTTAATAAAGAAGGGAATTGAAATCTGGAGGGGAGTAATAACATGCCTAATGTGACACATTTCTGGCCAATTCAGGATTAAAGTCAAGTTTCCCAGTTCCCAGCTCAGTACCTAAAAGTTGTTGACCTTTCAGCTTTTCCAGACCTAATCAACTTCACCCCTGTTGACCTGGGGGGCCCTTCCCCACAATGGATCAAAGAATCAGCCTCATTAGGGACAAGGTTTGGGTGGGTTATTTTTGCTTTTGTTGTTGTTCGGGTTTTGTTTTTCCTGAAAACACATTGTTTTACACCATTCCTTCCTGGGGCTTAGGCTGCAAGACTTTTTTCTCCTCCTAAACAGAGATTTTAGTTCTATCAACAACCAAGTGAAATGACATGGTTACCCTATGTACTTTGAGAGGAAGATTTGCCTGATAGCTCCATGTGGATAATGAATAGGGCAGTCGCTTTAATAGTGAATTAATCCTTCAAGAATCTCACTTGAAATTCCCCAGCCCTTTCTTCTATTATTTAGTGAATTTTCACAAAGTTAACTAAATCACTTCTAGGAGATACCCCTTAATGTTTTAGCATTATGAAATTTCTCAAACAAGTAATTCAACAGCAGTAATCAAATCAGACTTTCTCGAAAGACAGAGCAATGAAGTTATAAGGAGAAGGGAAAAACAAAGCAGTTTGTCTGGGACCCAAATTCCAGCTATAACTGTATCCTTAATAATAGTTCACTTAGCAGCAATTTTAATAGTGCCGTAACTTACAGAAAGTGGTAAATTGATGCACAACGAGAATATTGGGTACATGTACCCTTTTGACAGGTTTTACTTGTTTTATTCATATATATTTGTTTATTTTTGTCATATAATGCAGCAAGTATTTTCTTAGAATTGTTTTGGCCAGAAGAAAGACAGCCCTAAAATTATCTAAGTAATATTCCCCTTTTAGTGAAGAAAAAACATCTTTGTGGAATTACAGTACCTCTTGGCATGAAATAAGGGATGCCTATTTTTCTTCAGGGATATCTTCCACTTCTGCAGGCTGAAAAAAAATCAATGGATGGAGGGGAAAAGAGAAGTATATGCCCCAAGTCCCCATGTCACACTGGATCTGCATTTACAGCCCTGGACTCCCTTCCCATCTGGGAGAGTGAGTCTGGCTGACACAGTGAGATAGGTCTGCCATGTGTCTTGGCACTGAATTCAGCCAGCTGGGGCAGACTCCAGGGCCGAGCAGCTTATCAGCCATGGGGCTCTGGGGAAAGGTCACAACTGAAGAATGGGCCCTGAGGGAATAGAACGCTCCACCATCTGACTTCTCATTCCCATTACAACATCTTTCGGCAGGAGAAATGATTTCCTGGTGGTTTGCATGTTCTAATGTATTGCTTTATTTGCTGGCTATTGATTTAAGTGGGAAAATTCACCATAAGAACGCCTTCGTGACACGGAAAGCCCATTTGTCTCATCTACTTCTGCTCAGAGTGCACTTTCTGTCTAGAATTTCTCTGATTGTTACTTAATAATTCTAGCATGTGGTCTTAGCCTTCTCTGCACAAAGCACCTGTTTTGGCAAAGTTCAAAAGGCCTCTGTACTCACTAAAATGACACATGTGGGGGAGTTCGTCTCTAGTAATTCCAAAGTTTTAAATTCCTTTGTCAGCATGCCCACCTTTAAGCAATTGTGAAACACCCACATACGTTTTAAGTATCCAGATCCTAAAAGGTCATTTGGAAGAAATGCTTCAGCAGATATTTATAACTGCCATCGGAACAGAATATCCATTCAACACTATAATGCATACAATATATTCATACTAGTGCTTCCAAGGAAAAATGTTTGTTTTGATTACTACCCACGATTAAGGGTATCAATTTGAAAATCTGACTCTGGGCCAGGCACAGTGGTTCATGCCTGTAATTGTAGCACTCTGGGAGGCCAAGGAAGGTGAATCACCTTGCTCAGGAATTTGAGACCAGCCTGAGCAAGATAAAAAAATTAGCCAGGCATTGTGATGAGCACCTGTAGTCCCAGCCATTTGGGAGGCTGAGGCAGGAGGATCACTTGACCCCAAAGGTTGCTGCGAACTAGGTTGCCGCCATAACACTCTACCCAGGGTGACAGAGTGAGACTCTATCTCAAAAAAAAAAAAAGAAAAAGAAAAAAAAAAGATCTAATGCCAAACAATAGTCAAAGTTTTAGTTTCATAGTATTAATAGATTATATGCATTTATATGCACGTCGTAACGTTCATTTAATTCTTAGAACTGCCAACATTTATATTACAGCCTTATTCTTCTACTTCTTATTAATATACCTAGTTTGATTTTCAAGCTATCACCCATGTTTCTGGCTATTTGCTCATGGTGACTCATTTTGAGACATTGTGATCAGCTCTGTGTGGTATAGATGTACACCCCATGAGGGGTCACCATGGCACAAAGTTAACAGACTCTGACTCTGCATGGAGCACCTGTTTTATGAGGGGGTATTTCTCTGCTCCCCCACCCCCCGCACTGCATTCGCACTCCATGAAGATCCTTGACTAGATGTCAACAGTCTAATAAACTGCAGGTGCCAGTATGTGGCACAAATATTTGGCAACATCTCAGAGGAAAGACAGCAAAGCTTGGTAGAGGATGGTTTTGAAGTCAGACTCAGGTTTAAATCCTACCCTGACACTTAATCTGCGAAATAACCTTGGACAGGTTATTTTACAGTTCTCTGACTCCCTGAGATGACATTAATCACATAGAGTTATAGGTGTGCTTAAAATGGTCGGCCGTACGGAGCAGTGGGTAAAGGCACAGTTTCCTCAGCTCCAGTCCTGATTTCCCATTTTCTAGTCAGCTGGCTTTGAGCAAATTAACTAAAATTGCTCTGAGTCTTAATTTCTTTGCAACATGGGGATAATAATTATAACGTCTCATAGTTCTGGTGTTTTAAGAAGATTAAATTTTTAAATGCACGAAAACTATTTTTCACGATTCTTGGCATAGAGTAAGAGCTATCTATTTTTCATACAATAAGCATTCAACATTAGCTATTTATTTATGACAAAAAGTTATCTCAAGGGCGGTGCCTGTAGCTCAAAGGAGTAGGGCACTGGCCCCATATGCTGGAGGTGGCGGGTTCAAACCCGGCCCTGGCCAAAAACTGCAAAAAAAAAATGTATCACCACTTGCTAGCATTGGTAGGTATACAGCACTCTAGAGCCCAAGCCCTGTGAGGTCTTTGTTCCCCATTTGTGTTCTGACTAATACCATGAGGCCACAATTACGAGAACAAGAGCAATCACAGCTAGGGAAAGAATTTACATTTATAAACTACCCTGGAAAATAGATTGCATTGTTCACTTTCGTAGGTCTTATTTTTGAGCCTTTGAAATGATTTCTATCTTTGAAATATCTAATCCCTAGGCCATGTGTTCTGAGGAAAAAGCATAGACTTCAAGTACCTTCTCTACCTAAACATCTATGTTTATTTTTTACTGTAATAGTTGTAGCTGATGGGAACACTTAGCAATCAAGGTACTTTAAAAATGTTTTCTATTTTCATTAGTGTTTATCCTAAAGAAAAATGCTTAATTCCTTCAGCATTACTTTTAGAATAATGCATATTTATGATATAATAATCTGCCACTTTTGGAAATTTTTACATTCTAAAAAAAAAGTGATATTTACATAATTTTTCCTCCAGCGTTTGTGTAATTCTCTAAAGTACACACTTTGATGATTTTACATATACATGTTCCTTTCATCTTCTAATAGCAGATTTGTTTATCTCTTCATTCCATCAGAATATTTTAGATGAATATTGAACTAATTATTGGCTTTTAAAAAAATCCTGTAATCAACAGCAAGGCATGGCAGCAAACGATCTCCATATTTCATCAGTTTTAAAATGTATTCATTCTTTACAGCAAATTTCAGATAGATAACTTTTTGAAATTGCTTTTGACATGTAGTTTATAAATATAGGTGGTTCAACTCTTTAACTCTACAGAGTTAAAAGTTCCCAGAGTTAAAACTTTGGGAATGTGGAGGAGATTTTTATTTACTATTGGCACATGATTTTGGTATATATCATCCATATGTATATGTGTATGTATACTATTTATAAAAACCTAGTATTATATAGTGCCTTAGCAGCAGGATATGCTATTTATATGTTGTTGGTACCATCTTTCTCTGATCCATCTTCTTTTTTTTTTTTTT
>NW_003852452.1:5388274-5391009 GCF_000181295.1 Otolemur garnettii
GTTGCCTTAATCATATTTTAAAATGTATATGAAGTTGTCTATTGTGTTTGTACATAGGTAAATTATATATACATAGTAAAATATATTCATTTACATACACATATACCTCATTTGGAGGTTCTATCAGGGAAGCACAGTTACTTCTCTATCCTTGACCAAGGAATGATCTTCCTCTATCTGTGGTCTTAGACGGACCACCCAGCTGTGGGAGGGACTCACAGGGAATGATGTCAGGTTTGAGTGTTTTTCTCCACTGCATTTAGATATGTCAAAAGGAATCAGAGCTGATGAACACAGGCTGTGGAAAGTCAATCTCTTTTTAAACAAAGGCTGAGAACATTTTACCCTACTTCATGGCCAGTACCTAGCACCCCTAGGAGGCACTCATAAGTGACTGAATAAATAAATATAGCATAATTTTGGTTCAAGTAAAAGTGAAAAGAGGAGAAGAAGCAATTTAGCAATTTCTCTTCATTTTCAGCATTTGTACATGCCTTGCTATGTACTCTGAAGATGGAGAAGAGACTCTCTTAGCCTAAAAGTTGACAATCATGAAAAAAGGAACTTGACATATTTTTCTTTAGGAATCAGAATCACAATTTGGTTGTTAGGACCGTAGACATGGGTTGAGATCAAAGAGGTCCTTCGTTCCGAAGAGGTTAGTGATTCTAAACATACTCCTCTGCCTGTAATTAATAAGTTTGGGAACCAGTGGAAACCTTGTGCTCACCACGTGGTCTCAGGCAGGTCTGCTGACAGCTCCAGGCTCAGCAGAAAATGTATGAAAAGCAGGACTCATAATGACAGTCCAGGATGATCTATACTCTACTGATCACTGATCATAGTGAACCTACCTTGTATTAATGCTTGCTTAGGGTAAATGACATACTAGAGTCCAATAAAAAGATCTTCCATGCATACAATAAACACCATCCAGAGTTACTGCCCTCTTTAAACAAAGTGTCATCCAGCAACCTCATGGTATTCATAGTCTTTTTGGAAGTGGGTGGCCACACGGGACTATCCAAACATAGGGGTGCTTAGGATTCAATCAACGGGGCTCCTGCCTAGAAAACAGAGCTCCTTATCCCGATTTGATTAATTCACAGTGTATGCCTGCCTCAAAACATCACATGTCACCTATAAAGATATATGACTAATTAGGGCACCAGCCACATACACCAGAGCTGGCAGGTTGGAATCCAGTCTGGGCCTGCCAAACAACAATGGCACCTACAACAACAAAAAAAATAGCCAGGCCTTGTGGCAAGTGCTTGTTGTCCTGGCTACTTAGGAGGCTGAGGGAAGAGATTCACTTAAGCCCAAGAGTTTGAGGTTGCTGTGAGCTGTGACTCTATGGCACTCTATCTCAAAAAAAAAGATATACAGCTATTACATGCCCATAATAATTAAAAATAAAAAATATATGTAGTAAAATTTAAAAGGAGAGCAAGCAGAGATCCAGCTGCCCTTCCTGATGTGCGCTGACTCAGCATTTGTAGCCGGCCGCCTCTGCATACATTCCCTGCAGTCTAGGCTTTTTCTAACTTGGTAATAGAAACATGACAAGATGGTATGCATGCTATGTTTCATGCATTTTAATGCCCTAATATATGTTATCTTGGAACGAAATGTGAAATATACCCGGTTTCAACACCCTAGCAAGCCGAATGCCTCGGCCATCTGTTCGCTTCTTGCTTTTATACATCTTAGTCATCTCACTCCTGCTTTTAATTGTAACTGCCACTTTTATGCTACAGGCACAAATCCTGAGGCCTTCTTAATGTCACTTTTGGTCCTCCTCCTGACACTTGGCTCACGTAAAATGATGGCTTAATCTCAACTGCATTTAAATTTATGTTTAAATTCCAGGGGTGGATCTAAACAGACGTAATGTCTTGGATAATAAAATTCCCTTTTCTTGATCGTATTTCTTGTTTTATTTTTCACATTGGCTACCCAAGCCCAGAGTCTGGTCTCCGCAATCTTTCTCTCTCGTGCCTTCCTCTTTACCCATTCCACCGCGGCTGAAGTTCTCAGTCCCGTCATGCTATTGCATATTACAATTTTGCTTTCACCTCGCTACCTACTTTGTTTAATTAAATAATGTGTTGACACACTCAGATTGCTGTTTACCCTGGCCCGGAATTCCAGCCAAGATAATTACACACAGAGCTTTAGGAGCTGCCTGTGGCAAAAGGTCCAAGTAGAGGAAATTTGTCTTTACCTTTCTCCCACCAGGCTTCCCAATTAGGTTTTTCCTCCTCTCTCTTCCCTTTCTCTCCTCCCACTCCATTCACAACAACATGCTCATCCATCCCTTCCTGATTTTGAATGCTTTTCCCCATTGTTCTCAATCATCAGTCTATAGCTCCATCTGATTTAAAAACTATAGTGAAAATAACAAAATTCCAATCCTACTATTCCCATGAAAATATTAATAAATAAGAAACTATCTGATCCGCAATTGTAAGAGGGACTTTACCTAACACACGCAATCAACGTAACCTGGTTTCTTGTACCCTCAATGAATCCTCAACAATAAAAAAAAAAAGAAAAGAAACTGTCTGATCTTTAGCACTTCAGTTAGTTCAATTGTGCTAGAAAAATAAGCACTTCTTGGGTTGGCACCTGTGGCTCAAGAGGCTAAGGCACCAGCCACATACACCTGAGCTGGCAGGTTCAAATCCAGCCTGGGCCACCAAACAACAACGACAGCTGCAACCAAAAACAGC
>NW_003852452.1:5391424-5392200 GCF_000181295.1 Otolemur garnettii
ATATATAGTCTTTTGTCTTTCTGAAGTAGGTAATTTATTGGGATTTTGATGAGTAGCAATTGCTAACAGTTTTTGAGAAAATATCCTACCCTAGGGATCAATCTAAATATATTTCATATATTAACTCAGCTAAGTCTCACAAACAACTCTAGTAAGTTGATACTGAAATCCTTATTTGTAGAAGATAAAACCAAACAGAAAAAGATTAAATTACTTGCTCAGACAGTTCATGTTAAAGATAAGATTTGAATCCACTCATTTGACTCGAGAGCAGTATTGTTCAGAAGACAGCACTGTGATGTCGAAATGTCCTACTGATACCAGAAAAGTGGCACCCCAGCCAGCTCAGCCGAGCAGGGCTTGGGGACCTGCCACTTCTGTGTTGGTGGCAGCAGCCAGCAGAGGAACGGGCAGGTTGGTGCAAGCGGATGGGAGCTTCCCTCCCCCATCGGAGGCTCTAATAGCCAAAGGAACCAGACCGAGCAGGGGAAAACACTGGCGATTCCTCCAGAGCATCCCTGATTGGTCCATTTTCAATCCTGCTCTAAAATAGACCAATCAGCTCAACTTTCAGCTCATAGGACAACTATTGGACAACTGCCTCTATATAAACCCCTGAGTAAAGAGCCTAGGGGCAGATCCTCACAGACCTTTGAGGAAGAGAGAACAGGAAAGCAAAGACCTCAGCAGATTGCTGCAGATTGTTGAGGGAGAGAGAGCAGAAGAGGAAGAGCTGTAACACTTATACCCAGCTCTGCAAGGAAGTTTGGCTCTTT
>NW_003852452.1:5392391-5393165 GCF_000181295.1 Otolemur garnettii
CCTAGAAATCCAAAGTCAAAAATCTAGTATCACTATGATGGGCAAAATGTGCTCCATCCACCCTGCCCATGCAGCAGCCATTAGTCACATCTGGCCACCGAGCATTTGAAATGTGACTATTTGCAACTAGAACCGAGGATTTTTTAAATGATTTAATTCTAACTGATTGTAACAGCCACAGCTCCTGACCAGTAGGTCTTCCCCTGGCCACTAGGCTCTACTCCTCTCCCAGGCATGGCAAAAATGAGGTGAAAAAGAAGGACCACTCTGAGTGAAGACATTTGGGGTAAATTCTGATCAGAGATGCTGAGGGTAGAACGGGCTGTTCTAGAAAATACTGCAAGATGTGAAGGAATCAGAGCTCTCAAGATGGAATAATTACTATGGACTTGACATTTAAAGAATGAAGGGTGACACCTCCTACCAGTGACCTCTTGTCAAGGCACTTCCATCTATTAAGAGAAGCTACAAGTTCACTTCAGCCTTGTTCCTCCTGACACTTTTAAGAGAAAGCAAGGTGAAGGTCCACAAGTAGACCTTACAAGTGGAATTTCAATACTGTATTTTAATTTAAGCACTTTGAATTCCCATAGAACCAGAAACAAATCCAAAATACAAGTTTAAGGAGGGGAGAGAGAGGGCGGAGAGCTCTCAATATGGGCATAATAATACTATTGATAACAATAGCTTCATTTGCTGAAGATTTAGAAGTTTACCAAGCAACTTCAATATATAGAATATTAAAATCATTTTGTCCACACAAACCTGTAAGGT
>NW_003852452.1:5393924-5394470 GCF_000181295.1 Otolemur garnettii
TAACCCTACTCGTATGTCATCCTATTATTGAGTTCTTGCTCAGGCACATAAAACTTAACTCTATAATGAGACCACAAAATGCTTAAGGGCAGTAACACTTTTTTTTCTTTAAATCATTTCCAAAGCTACAGAAAATATCTAGCATCTATTTGGTAATTAGAGAATATTGCCAAGAGCCCATGCAGCACCCAGGAGGGCAAGACTGACCGTGGCCACCGTTTGCATCTTCCCCATTCACCTGTGATATCTCCAGGATGGGTTCATTCATTATTAACTTCAGCACTTTCCCAAGGCTCCTCAGCGCCTCTTCTAGCTTCTGCAAATAGCGAACACTTGGAAGTATCTATCAGATGACACTGATAGCAAATTGTGTGCCAGGCACTGTGTAAAGCGTTCGTGGATCACCTTATTCAGTCCTCACAGGCGGCTGCAGCGGGTGCATAGCAGGCTGTTCTGAGCTCCTCCAGCCGGCTGACATCTCATTCCCCAGCTCCCAGCAGGGTCATTAACTGCCTTACTGGTCAAGAATTGGCCTCAGCTGTTCTC
>NW_003852452.1:5395067-5395865 GCF_000181295.1 Otolemur garnettii
CCAGGAGAACATAGCAGGATCTAGGACCTCTAGACATGCCCAGGATAATGCCCCATTGGGATCCTTGTCACCATTTGTATTTTTCTCTGGGATCCCTGTGACTTGACACAGACCTTATCGCTGAAATGTCTTTTAAAAATCCAAGATCATTAACTATGGGAAAGAATATTGAGGTGAAAGTATTTGAAGGAAAGAAATTGTTCTCTATGGAGAATGGTGATCAGTTGTGTTCTGTTTAACCTGACCTCTGGTTAAAGAGAAGAAATGACTGTCAATGTACTCATGCCATATCTGGGATAAGCATGAGTAGTAACTTCCTGACAATGGAGAGAGATTGTCGGTGAGTTTTTAAGCACAGTTGTTATTGTGGAATCTTTTTCTCTGAAGGAAAATCATAATAATTGCAGAAGACAAAAAAATACTTAGAGGGTAATGTAAAATACTGAGAATTTAATCTATATTCTAGCAACTTCTTTAGAAGCTCCTCTAAATCCCTTACAGATGTAGAACAGCTGTGTTCAGAGGACCTGGAAAAGTGTCTGGACTGGTGTCTTCGGTGGTCTCAGAAGGTAAAGAATTAGCTGATAACCTCTCAAGAAACTTGTACCTTAAATGGCCTCTGTAATTAATTTGGATTGGGGGGAAAATGCAATACAACAGAGACCTCTCTTTTCTATGTCTTTATTTTATAATTTATCTTGTTCTACTAGTGTTTATGTGTAGGAGGGAAACATTTAATTTAACCTTAGAATATTTATGTCTTGGCTCAGTGCCCATAGCCCAGTGGTTACGTTCAGT
>NW_003852452.1:5396169-5401754 GCF_000181295.1 Otolemur garnettii
GCAAAATATGAATGATTAAAACCAAATTTTGAGGCCAAGGTGGATGGATTGCTTGAGCTTAGGATTTTGAGACCTACCTGAGCAAGAGCCAGACTCCATCTCTATTAAAAATAGAAAAAAAACTAGCCAGGCATAGTGGGCCACCTGTAGTCCCAGCTACTCGAGAGGCTAAGGCAAGAGGATCACTTGAGCTCAAGAGTTTGAGGTTGCTGTGAGCTATGATGCCAAGGTCCTCTACCCAAGACAAACAAATGAGACTGTCTCAAGAAAAATAAATTAAATTAAATTATGTAGGCCAACTATTTATCTGAGCTTATATGTATGTGTGAGCACACAAAAGAAAGAAAGCATTTTTTCAAAACATTTTCCCCAGCTTAATATTTTAATTGAAATCTATTTTCGGGAAGAGTGGGTAGGGAAGAAAAATAGGTATGTATGTGTGTGTATTCTAGCACAATTCTGCATAATTTGGATAAAATACATACCTGACAAACATGGAGGGTGGTTAAAAGGCCCTCGTAGTTAAATACCTTCTAAGAGGAAAGATTTAGCTAACTCCAGAACCCAGATAGAATAATACTTACACTGTTTAATACATAAGCCCATTTTAATTTATGTACATTTTAAATACTGTGTCTTAATTTATTTTATTTTATTTTATTTTTTGAGACAGGATTCTGTCCCATTCTGTCACCTGGGTTAGAGTGCTGTGGCTTCAACCTAGTTCATAGTAATGATACTGGACTTTCGGGTTCTTGGTCTCGGTAATTTGAAGAATAAATTCGCAGACCACAGATCAGTGGCAAGACAGAATTTACTTACAGAAAAGAATACAAAAACACTAAAGTTCCTGGTAGGGAGAGAAAACCCAAGTCGGGAGAGAAAAGCTCTCTCGGTTTAGCGGTATATATAGGTGCATGAGTTGAGACCAGGAAATGAATGGACATAGTTCCCTCCGCTGGGGCAAGGCAAATGAATGTCCTAATGAATGGACACAGTCCATTCATGGAATTGAGGCCTAGGAAACTTACATAAAATTAACCTAGGCATAGGAAATGAGGGTCGTATTTAGTCATAAGTGTAAAGGGGAAGGAGACACCAAGGTGCCGGTGTCTCCCCAGCAGTTGTCCAGTCCCTTTGGCTACTGGAGCCTCCAGTGGGGTAGGGAGGCTCCCCCTGCCCTTGCCTACGCTCCAGCCCACTGGTTCTGCTGCCAGCTGCCAGGGCACCAACACCACCAAGGTGGAGGTGACGGGTCCTCCAGCCCCGCTCAGCTGACCTGGCCAGGGCGCCACCTGTTCTGTATCAGCAACTTCAAACTCTTGGGCTCAAGAACTCCTCCTTGAGGACTGGGACAAGTAGCTGGGACTACAGGCACCTGCACTACCACACCCATCTCTGTTTTTAGTAGAGATGGGGTTTCACTTTGCTTAGGCTGGTCTTGAACTGCTGACCTCAAGTGATCCTTCCACCTTGTTCTCCCAGAGTGTCAAGATTACAGGTGTGAGCCACTGCTCCTGGCCATATCTTCTTTTTCTTAAAACATTTCCTGACATTAACATAATTTTCTTTTTAGATTTCAGCCCACAAATTCATTCAACAAGTATCTGGTATCTGCTTCATGAGGAAATCTTCACTCTAGTCACGGCTTTAAAGTACAATCCTGAGGAAGCCATTTAACCTCTTCTGATAGCTGTACTCAGATCGCCATAGTGGGACTGCATCATGGGTCTCAGAAGCTCACAGGGTAAGCAAATCACAAATGAACTTGAAGCTAAGGCACTGATTGGCATTATGACCCCAAAAGACACATTCTTCACTTCCACAAAGACATTTACTCTTTTCTACCTTTTCATTTATTTTTTTTCTTTATTAAATCATAACTGAGCACATGAATGCATTTATGAGGAACTAAAAGTGGACCTACCATTTGATCCTTAATCCTTTTATTAGGTGTTTACCCAAATGATCAAAAATCATTTTACAACAAAGACATTTGCACTAGAATGTTTATTGCAGCCCAGTTCATACTTGGCAAGTCATGGGAGCAGCCCAAGCACTCTTTTAAACAGGAAGCCCTCTCAGATTACAGTTTGTTTTCCCATTGCTGACAGAGTCAGAAATATTTGTCTTCATTCCTAACTCTACTAAAAGAAAATAATAATACAAAGGCGGCATCAATATCACCAGACCATTGTCTACAATGTTGCCAACCGTAAGGAAGGACCGGATGCTGTCACGCTGGGAAGCTCCGCTCCCGCCCCTGAGCACCTGCCACTGACTCCGGCTGGTTGTTCCTGTGCAGGAATTCAGGCCCAGGGCTGCCTAATATTCCAAATTTTCAAGATAAGCCCAACGCAACATACAGACATTTTATTTACACTACAACCATTTAAAAATGTTGGCAGTCAATTCAAAAAAATTGTAATAACTCATGTTGGGTGATAACCAAGGAGAACAAACAATTTACATTCAGGGCCAGCTTCGGGCTAGGAGCTGCCAGTTTGAGACTTTGGGACTCGTTAATTTCTGAGGTCTCTTTCTACTTAAACAGCTCCACGATTTTCATTAGGAGACCCTGAGGTTTGGATCACCGTGGCTTGAATCCAATTAAAATCACATCTGCGACTGCAAGAAGAGAACGTCTTAATGTTGCATGCGTCTTGAAAAAGAATCGTCTTAAAAGAAGCCATTCATTATGCTTAATAAAGTAGCTGGTAATAAGAAGCTAGAAGGAAGATCATTAAATCGAAATCAGGAAATGCATGCGTTTAGGTGCCGGTTATAATTCTCTGGAGAGCTATGGAATAACAGACCATTGCTATTTGATATCATTAATATTGGTTGGAAGTCAGATATGTTTTCTGAAATGGAAAGATGACTTTAGTACCTTATTGATCTCATCTTTACACCATCAGCACTCGCAGAGTCCCAGGCCAGGGAGAAAGCACAGGGCAGGTCCTCCAGAGTGCCACGTGACATTGCTGGTTCCACTGGCTCGGTAGACACATGCCCCCACTGTGACATGCATCCATAACTGTGTCTGCTCACGGCATCTCAAAGTGATCACAGATACCTAGTGACAGAGTTGCAGTAGTGAATTCACAGCTTGGTATGCCGTTTATTCATTGCATGATCTTGAATAAGTTACTTAAACTCTCTAGATAAATATTTTCACCTGCAAGGTAGGAATGGTGAGGAGTAATCAAGACATTCCATGTGGGCTCGGCGCCTATAGCTCAACGGGCTAAGGCGCCAGCCACATACACCTAAGGTGGTGGGTTCGAATCCCCAGCCCGGACCCGCCAAAACAACAATGACGGCTGCAACCAAAAAATAGCCGGGCGTTGTGGTGGGCGCCTGTGGTCCCAGCTACTTGGGAGGCGGAGGCAGGAGACTCGCTTGAGCCCAGGAGTTGGAGGTTGCTGTGAGCTGTAATGCCACGGCACTCTACCCAGGGGGACAGCTTGAGGCTCTGTCTCAAAAAAAAAAAAAAAGACATTCCATGTGCAAGGCTCACAGAGGGTAAGTATACTCAGAAAATTGTTGATTAAATGAGAGAAGGGGAATGACGAATTGGTTTTATTTAGAACATTACATAAAATCTATGACAGTTCTCACAAATTTAGCCTAACACACCAGGCAGTGTTTTTCAACCATTTTTTTATCTCATGACACACCTGAACCTATGATTAAACTTCCAAGGCACACTTAAATTATGTTGAACACAAAAAATGAATAAAAAGAAAAAGAATATACCTATCGTGCTGTGAACTTCTTTGTAAAAATTTTTCTGTGGCACACCTCTGACAAAGCACTGTTTGAAATCACTGCCCTTGGGGTTGCACCAGTGGAGAGAAAAGACTTAAGTTAGAGTCGGTACATAGGGAACTACATGTAACCCAAAGTTATGCCTGCTGCAGGCAGCCTCTCAAAATCTGAGCTAACCCAAGAAAGTGTTAGACATACACACGCACGAACATACAGCCTAATAATAAAGGAGACTGAGAAAGGCCAAAGATGCTTTTCACATTTTTGGAAACAAAATCCTTCATTATTTGTGCAGCATGCTGTATCACACAACTAAAATATGGTCCACTTTATTATATCAAGTCATCAGGGCAGAAGTTACAGCTAAGGGGTGAGTAGCAAGGCTAGCAACTCACACTGCCCAAGCTCAGATTGTGCCAAGAATTCAATTTAGCTTATGAAAATGTCAGAGACAGTCTCCGTCAGAGCCGCTCTGACCTCATGAGACCCTCTCCATCAACAAGTCCATGAAATCATCCCAGAAGGCCAATTTCTAGGCCACCACCTTCCTTTAAATAATACCAAAAACAAGACATGAGAACGTTTATCAAGAGTAGCCTTGAAGGTTGGGAGAACACTTGTGCATGGTAGATCCTGAGACTTTTTTGGTGGGAGAAGGAAGGGAGCCTCTCAAAATAAACAGTAATTTCAAACTTCTGATATCCTGAATACACGTCAACATTTGGAACTTTGTGTTTTTGACTTTGGGTAGATGTCTTTCCAATACTGTATTTGATTCTTCTGAGACTTAGAGCCACCTCTTAGCCCAATTTGCAGTCTCCACAGTGTAAAACAGGGTGCTCTTGGCTTGGAGCCTGTGACTCAAGCAGCTAAGGCTAAGGCACCAGCAACACACACCTGAGCTTGGGGGTTCGAATCCAGCTAGGGCCCACCAAACAACAATGATGGCTGCAACTAAAAAATAGTCGAGCATTGTCACAGGTGCCTGTAGTCTCAGCTACTTGGGAGGTGGGGATAGGAGAATCACTTGAGCCCAGGAGCTGGAGGTTGCTGTGAGTTGTGATGCCACAACTCTCTATCCAGGGCAACAGCTTGAGGCTCTATCTCAAAAAAAAATAAATAAATAAAAATGGGTGGCACCTGTGGTTCAAAGGAGTAGGGCGCCGACCGTAGCAGGTTCAAACCCAGCCCCGGTCAAAAACTGCAATAAATAAATAAATAAATAAAAATAAAGCAGTGGTTCTCAACCTTCCTAAGGCTGTGACCCTTTAATACAGTTCCTGTGGGTCATGACCCACAGGTTGAGAACCGCTGGTCTAAAAGATGGTGCACAGATTGCCAGAGACAGAGACCCACAGCTGTGTTTTGTCTGGCAATTCAAACACTTTGAATATAGGTCCTGGCAACTGAAATACTAGCCTGCAAAATCTGCAGTAAAGTTCTTTGAGAATTTATCAATTTGTGCCTGGGGACTTTTTAAATGGAAAAATGAAGTTATTCATGTTTTCCCAGGCAGTTCCAAATTCCAAATTGTGTCAAGGGTAAAATGTTTCTGTGTTTGAAAGGCCAAGGCAGAATTGCGTAACCCAAAAGAGGACAATATAATGCTACCCAAGGAACAAAGTTTAGGGCTTTTAAAAATTTGCTATTATAATTCTAGAAGTTTATGCAACAGGAAGTGGTTCTTTCTCACCCCTAGGGGAACTGAATTTGGTTTTCATAATAAACCTGTAAGGCCCAGAAAATTAGAAATTCAAATAGTTGCCATAAAGAAAGAATGTTTTGTTTTATGCATTTCCACATTTGGGAAGCTC
>NW_003852452.1:5403830-5410550 GCF_000181295.1 Otolemur garnettii
TCCTTATCCAATCTACAGTGATCCAACATAGAAGGTCAACAATTAAACAAGAACCAACGTAAAGGTGCCAAAATGTAGTGACAGAGTGATTATAAGAGAGCGCATGTCTGAACCATCTCATTTAATTTAGGTGGGGATAGGGAAAAGATTATAGGAGGCACCTTACACAAAACTGGCTATTTCCCAGCACCCCCACTGAGCCATTGGTTTATTTCCACGTTTACTGCCTGCCTGCTTTCAGCAGCATGGAAGTTTAAGGACAGTGTCTGTTTTGTTCACTTCTCAGTCTCTGGAGCCTAAAGCGAAGTCTGGCCCCCAATAGGCACTCCATAGGTACCTGCTGACGGGATGATTGACGAAGCTGGGTGCTAGGGGGGAGAGATAACAGCTTTCTAAGCCACACTGAGGCGTTCAGACTTCATCCATCAGCCAGTGGAAAGCTGGCTTTCAGTAGAAAAAGATGGACTGGGCAGAGAAGGGTGAGGAGTCAGGGAGCTGCCCCAAGCATGAGTCCGAATGGATGGTGGCCTAAAGATCAGGATGGTGACATGAGGGCAGGGGAGGTTCAGGAGATGTTAAGAAAGTGGAATCACCTTGGTGATTAGATGTGAGAGGAGGGGATGGGGGACTAGTTAGGGAGAGTTCCAGGTGTGGGTCACTGGTCGGTTGGAGGATGTCAGCATTCACAGAGGCAGGTAGTTCTGGAGCAGGAAGGTTTTTCTCAAGGAAGATCAAGTGCTTGGTCTTGAGTGCACGTACTTTGTGATGCCTCCATGATACACAAGGAAAAGTGTCCTGAGATAATCAGATAATTGAGTCCGAGCTAAGAAGTTTCGTCTGGAGTGCAGGTTTAAGTTTACCGAGCTCAACACGGAAACGCAGTTGCATCCTCGACGGGTCAGGGAGTTACAGTCATTGGAACAGAACATTTGTGCCTTTCCGTTGTCCTGAGACTTGCTAAGCATTAGCTGCTGCTGATGACAACTTCCCGGTGTCAGTCTTCAAGTTGAAATGCCGAACCGCGTTGACAGGGGCCTGGCCTAGTGCAGTTTCCAAATTGCGTGGCAGCCAAAAGAGGTGAAAAACTCATTACCAAGCCATCTGTCTGGAGATTTTTGTCCTGATTTGTAGGCCGGAGAAATTTGAATAGTTTCAAGAAAATTTAAATAGCACACACAAATGAGTAAGTTCATTTGCTGTCTGCCCTATAGCCTAGTTTCTTGTGCATGAACAAAACCCTCAGAAAGTTGTGCAAGGTGGCGGTATTAGCAAGTAGATGGCCAAGCTGTAGCCTTCGTTCCTGTAGACAACAGAGGCTCAGCAGTCTTTCCATGAAGTGTCCTATTTTGGGAACATAACTAATTTTGTTACTAGTATTATTTTTCTTTTTCTATATTCTACTTTTAGCCCTGAAATAAAGTATTCCTAAACAACATACTTAAAAGATACTAGGAGCAATGAGGTTAATGTCATGGTCAATTTGAACTTCTTCCTCGTGTAGGAACTTTGTGAGATTCAAACCTTTGCTCCCCTACTTTTTCCAGATCCCGCCTCCTCTACTTTCCATTCTCTCTCTTTCTTTCCTCCCCTCCCCATCTTTCTTTCCCCCCCTCCCCATCTTTCTTTCCCTTTGTATCCCACCCACTATGACTTTTTTTCCTTGTGTAATAAAAGACCGTGGGATTTCAAGGCAGACAGAGCTAGGTTTGAGTCAAGCCCCTACCTTAATTTAACCGAATGCTCCAAATCCGAGCTTAAATTACTAGCAATATTGACGATTTAAAGTATCACAGAGTTACTATGAGGATTAGAGGAGGGAATACCAAAAGCACTGCAGAAAGATGGCTCAGAGGGTGTGTTCCTTAAATGTCACTTATGTTCTCTTTTTTTCTGATATAAAATGTCATGTCTATTTCCATCTCCCTCCAAGAAGAAGGCTCCTGGAGCTCAGCATCGCGAGACTCGTTGAGAATGGTTACATCAGACTCAGAGCATGGAGGAAGAGGAAACCAGATGGCCATGGGTTCAGGAGGGAACGTAATGACTTGTAGGCAGTGAGCAAGGCGGCAGCTCTTCAAGAGGTAGAGGAGGGTGCGGAGATACCGGAGAACGGAGTAACAGAAAGAGACTCAGGGTCAAGGAAAGATGTTTCTGTTGCTGGTGCCTGATTACTTTTACAGAATGGGGAGATTTGAGTATGCTCATAACAAGAGCAGAAGGCTACCGAGGGAGGGGAAGAATAAGAAACAAGACAGACCAAAAATAGAGAAAAGACTCGAGGAAATGGAATCTGATGAAAAGTGACCGTAGCTATGATAACGAATGGCCAAATGGACACAAACTCCTTAGGGTCAACACAAACAGGGCCTTGGGGTGCTGGGATCGCGCTGCTCTGGGACTTCATTCACACTTGGAGGATTCGCCAGCAGTAGTAGCACTTCTGCGGAGGTCGGGGGGAGGAGCACTGCGGGAGCAGGGTCAGCAGCTGCCTCCCCCACCGCCCTGAATGTCAAGGGGTTAAGAGCTGCATGGCTTGGTAAAGAGCCTGTCTGGGAGAAGCACACACTTCACTTTGAACATGAGCACCATTGTTTATTATTTTCATAATCATATACACTTTTGTAAATTCCCCAGGGCCTTTGTTTCTTTAACTGTAAAATAAGAAACATCTGACTCACCTATGACGTGCATTTAGGCATGGAGGCTGTTACAGGTAATAGGTAAATGTACCTATCCCAACTTACATACAAATTCGACTTAAGAACAAACCTACAGAACCTATCTCATTCATAACCCGGGGACTGCCTGTAATGTCATAGAATTGGAAAGAATTATGGAGTAATTAAAAGTGATTAGAATACTGGAACCACTTTTTTATTCTGGGGGTATCTGAATACTTCAATGTGCCTGTTTGCTTGTTACTGTATAGTTCTTTTCATAAAACTTTGAGCACATCTAATATAATATGCTTGCAGAGGTTTGCGCTATTAGCACTATTACTGCTATTGTTCCAACTTCTAAATGTAGCTTGAGCTAATAGAACTGACATTCCCCCCCAAAAATACAGTCCTTCTGTGCCACAGACACACATGATGAAATGATTACCTATGACACTTTACTTCAGTGAGAAAAAAGAATGAACATTTTCTGTTAAACTTTCACATGCTGAAGGCAGTGGCTTAAATAATCTTCCCTAAGACTGTGGCATCTATTCACTTATCTTCAACAGATTTAAATCGATGATTCTTTCCCAATGTGATAGTGATTGTGATATCAATAGAAGCACAAACTACAGAAATTCAGGGTAAAAATAATGTCTAATTCTACTATTTCTCTCAAAAACATTACTTTATTATTATTATTAGTTAATAAGTATTATAATACACTATTGGTAGGACTGCAAACTAGTACAACCTCTATGTACTAGAAAGTTGTATGAAGATACCTCAAAATACCAACTGTAGACCTACCATTTGATCCCACAGTCCCACTACTAGGGGATAAATACTAGGTATTTATCCAAAGGAAAAAAAGACATTTTATAAAAAAAGACAATTCACAAATGCAGAGGTGTGGAAACCACCCTAGTGCCCATCAATACCTGAGTTGATTAATAAAAAGTGGTATACACTGGAACACTACTCAGCCCTAAAAAGATGGTGACCTAGTAACTTTTGTAACAAACTAGATGGAATTGGAGACCATTCTCCTAAGTGAAGTATTGCAAGAATGGAAAAACAAATACCACACATACTCAATCCTAAATTGGAACTAGTTGATAAACACTTCTGCACACATACAGAAGCCAATCTCAGTGGAATTCAAGTAGGTGGGAGGAGAGAGAAGGGGGGCACATTCACACCTGATGAGTGCATCACACACTTTTTGGGTGAAGGGCATACTTATAACTTTGACTTCAAATATACAAAAGCAAACTATGTCACCAAAACATGTGGACCCCCACAATATTCTAAAATTTTAAAAAGTATTCTATTTAGCCAGTAATGTTTTACTAGAACCAACCCCCATTTGAAGACACGTTAAGATAAAGAAATCAGAATGTTTCAGGCTTACTTCATGAATAGTCCCACTTTTGCGCTGTCTTTCCTCAATCCTGACTTTATGTTCTAGTAGAAAAGCCTGAATCAAATATCTGAGTTCTGTCTATTATGTACTTAAATCAAATGGTGAAGAACATTTGGAAAGGCATAAAGTAATACAGTAAACAAAGGAGTGAGGAAGGACCAAATGGACTGCACTTCTGATAAAGAAGCACTTTCCAAACTTGAATGTGCATGTAAGTCAGACGGACATCTTAGAATTCTGACTCGGTAGGTCTATGGCGGTGTAGGCTGGGCTTTCTTGTATCCAACAATCTTTCTGCTATGTGTCTTGGACACGCCTGGCTTTCCTGCTCCCTCGAGCCCCAAGCACACATACTCAGAATATTGAAGGAGAACTTAGAATCCAGTGAGGGGTGACGGAGAACGATGCCACCAGCCCCTGGCCATTTGGAATCTCTCATCGTTCTACCCAATAGCTCTCTGACATTTGATGCTAATAACTGACAACTGACTTAGACCCATCCACAAACAAGAGGCAGAGCCCAGGGACACATTTATTTATCCAGAAGCAATAATAAGGTGACATCATCTGCTGAGATGTCAGAACAAAAATAGGACCAGGAGCCTAATGACTTCTCAGACCTGGGCCCGTCCTGCACCTGCCATAACAGAGGTTCTCAAGGTAGGTTTCGGGGAAATCCTGACAAATCTCTACTGAGATTTTTTTTTTCTGGCATGTTCATCAACATGAAGTGGTTCTTCTGCAATTTCAGATAAAACAAACGCAGATTCACAAGTTAATACATATTAGGCATTTATCTCACAAGGAAACAAAAGCCCTTGCATATATGAACATCTTAGAGATGCTCTAATTTCTTTTAGAACTATTTACTTCAAAGAACAAAATGCAAGAATTACAGTGGAAATTGATATTCTTGTGTATCTCATTTTATGAGTGTCTATTTTTATTAGAATATTTCTTTTTTATAAGTAGAAAATATCCATTTAAGGCTTGGTACCCATAGCACAGAGGTTACAGCGCCGCCGGCCACATACACCTCAGCTGGTGGGTTGAAGCCTGGCTCCAGCCAGCTAAACAATGACAACTGCAACCAAAAATAGCCAGGCACTGTGGCAGGTGCCTGTAGTCCCAGCTACTCAGGAGGATGAGGTAAGAGAATCACTTCAGCCAGTGGCTTCCTAATGCTGCAACCCTTTATTAGTTCTTCATGTTGTGGTGACCCCCAACCATAAAATTATTTTCATTGCTACTTCATAACTATAATTTTGCTACTGTTATGAATCGTAAATATCTGATATGCAGGATGTATTTTCATTGTTACCAAAGGGTTGCAACCCACAGGTTGAGAACCGCTGCTCTATGGGGAGTGGGGGACTTAAATTGTTTTGTTGCTATGTAAATTAAAAATAGTTGTCTGAATAAAAGAAAGAGTTTGAGGTTGCTGTGAGCTGTGATGCCATAGCACTCTACCAAGGGTGACATAAGGAGACTCTGTCTAAAAAAAAAAAAAAACAATTTAGGCATGCTGTGAGCTGTGATGCCATAGCACTCTACCAAGGGTGACATAAGGAGACTCTGTCTAAAAAAAAAAAAAATCCATTTTAGGCAGTGGAGACAGGCTGGCTATACCCAGTTATCTTGTATTGAGGTCAGGGGTGGTGCACATCCTCTGATGACCTCAGGAAAGATGGTCAAATATCCATGCATAATGATGTTTGCTCAGCAGTGAGCTATCACACGTATTTAAGGGTGTGATTTTTTTTTTTAATTTAACAGTTGAATAGAATATCAGAAGCCTCATTTCCTGGCTAGACAATAAGCATCCTGTCCTAAGTCTGGAGAAGCACTCAGCACATCTTTCAATTGCTGAGTGAGTGATGGCTGTACTGTGACAGCTGACGCCTTCCCTAAACCATTATTCTTGGAAACGAGCAATCTATTAACACAGAGAGGCAGATTTTGCTAGCTGGGTCTTTGTATCTGTATTTGTCACTTTGGGAGTGACACATAATAATACTAGTTTTATTTTAGAACAAGTCGTGTAAGCAGAGATATATCCTATGTGTTACAATGGAGTAACAGATGTTTTGAAGTCTGGGTTTTCTTGGTTTTTTGGCTTTAGGTTTTGTCCCATTTATTCCAGTCCTGCTCTCTGTGACACCTGAAAGGGTCATGCAGACATGTCTTCTCCAACTCTATACACCCTCTGGGCTACGGAATAGTTGCAACTGCTTCAGGAACAGAAAGCTTTCTGTATTTCAAGGTGTTTTCACAGGTGCTGTGGCACATGGGGCCTCTGTTCCCTTGTCTGCATTCCCTTGATAAGTAGAGAGCATCTTGGAGGCGAGGCAGGCACAGGCTGTCACCGAGAAGCCGGAGTTCTTGCTCCCCGTGAGAGCCATTCACCCCTCGCTAAGATCACCCCTTACGTAAACTACCCAGACAAAAATAGATCTTCTCTTGAGCTGGGAAAGCAGCGAGATGAAGAACAGAACTCCAAGTCTCCACACTTCAGTCCTTTCTGTGAAGATGAGTCCCAGTGGGGGGCAACTTTAGTCGGGTCAGTTCACTTAAAGCTGCAAAGAAGTGATCCACCTTTCCGGCCAATCAAGTCAACAAACACTTTTTTTTTTT
>NW_003852452.1:5410570-5411622 GCF_000181295.1 Otolemur garnettii
AGTCTCCTGCCTCAGCCTCCCAAGTAGCTGGGACCACAGGCACCTGCCACAGTGCCTGGCTATTTTTTGGTTGCAGCTGTCATTGTTTTTTTGGTGGGTTCAGGTTTGATTCCAACCTGCCACCTTAGGTGTATGTATGTGGCTGGCACCTTAGCCACTTGCACCACAGGCACCGAGCCAACAAACACTTTTTGAATAATGAACATAGACAAAGAAAATGCAGCAAATTAACTGGAAGCTGATATGTTATCGGTTCCACCTCTGATGACATTTGGATTAGGAAATGAAATACCAAAAAAGAAAAACACGCTTGCTTTTTTTTTTTTTTTAGTTAAGTGGCAAATCTTGAAAACATAACCAATTTTAATTAATGATTTTACTATAACAACCTTTCATAGAATGTGGCTATTAATATAGGCCGGGCGCAGTGGCTCATGCCTGTAACCCTAGCACTCTGAAAGGCTGAGGCGGGAGGATTGATTGCTTGAAGCCAGGGGTTTGAGACCAGCCTGAGCAAGAGTGAGACCCCATCTCTACTAAAAATAGAAAAAAAAAATAGTTCGGCATTGCAGTGGGCACCTGTAGTCCCAGCTACTCAGGAGGCTGAGGCAAGATGATTGCTTGAGTCCAGGAGTTAGAAGTTGCAGTGAGCTACAGGGATGCCACAGCACTCTACCCAGGGCAACAGAGAAAGATGGGGGGGGAGAGAAGGAGAAGGACATAGTTATTAAAATAACACTCACAGTTTCACAATTACCTTTTCTTCATTGAAGAATTTTCTATGCAAACATCAAAAAAAGAGTGGAAAGAGAAGTCAGAAATTGGGAGAAAACACTTGCAATATACATGACTCACAAAACGAACCCCAAGCTCGGCGCTTGTGGCTCAATTGGCTAAGGCGCCAGCCACATACACCTAAGGTGGCGGGTTCAAATCCCCAGCCTGGGCCCGCCAAGCAACAATGATGGCTGCAACCAAAAAATGGCCAGGCATTGTGGCGGGCGCCTGTGGTCCCAGCTACTTGGGAGGCTGAGGCAGGAGACTCGCTTGAG
>NW_003852452.1:5412196-5422328 GCF_000181295.1 Otolemur garnettii
ATAAGCCAGGCAGGCAAAACACGGTAGCCCTCATGAGAGTAGGGAGTAAGCCCAGTACGTGTACAAGGCTGGTGGGAAAGTAACCTGGTCAACTCAGAAAGGAATTTAGCATTATCTAGAAACAACTTGGCATTGTCTAGAAAAGTTGTTTTACACCTAGGAATATGCCCTGGTGACAGTTTTGTCCATGTTTACAAGGAGACAAATGGTTCATAGCAACACTATGAGTAATGACCAAAAAAAAAAAAAGAAAGAAAGAAAAAGTGTAAAAAGAGAAGCAACCCATATGCAACCCAATATCAACCAACAGATGAACAGTAACTGGATAAATAGACTGTGGTAGATCCACGTGATGGAATATTACATAGCAGTTAAAATGAATGAAGTGCAGCTGCGTATAACACTACGAATAGGCTTAGAATGAAGGACTGAATGATTGAATGTGTTGCAGAAAAACATGTAGATTCCATTTACAAAGTTCTTTGATGTGCAAAACCAAACTAAATAGCAAGGAAATGATAAAGCAACATTCAAGTCAGGACAGGGATGGGCAATGAAGGATCAGGGCAGGATAGGCTCTCAGAACGGCTTTCGCAAGATGCCAAAATTAAATCCTGTGCTTCTTTTTAAAAACTGGTGGTGAGTGGCCGGGTGATCTTTTTAGTGTTTTTCTTTATTGTATATAATGTACAATGCATAACATTTGCCATCTTAACCACTTTTAAGTGTATTTCTCTGTGCCATTGAATACATTCACATTGTTGTGCAATTTTATTTGATTAAAAGGATTTACAGCAATGTTTAGGGGTAATTATATAATCTTCATGTCCATGGTGAATTTTAGCCAGCTTACAATCGTAAGAAAAAGTCTCTAATTTTGTAGTGGGAACTTGGATTTTTGTTGCTGAGGAAAGCACATTGAACTCGTTCGGGGAAAATTAGTATACTATTTGGAGGCAGGTTAAGTTGTCTGACCTCCTGAACAATCATTAAAAAGCAGCAACATATTTTCAATGGCACGGGAAGGTTCAATACCACTTAGACTGTTAGGAGTTCTATCTACAACCTGTGGGGTCAATTGCAAAACTCATTTTTAAGTCACATAGTTGTTTTATTACATTAATTAGATTTCCTCTCTGTTCTAATTATTTAAAAGCCTAAAGTTAAGAGAAAAAAAAAGTATGACACATTTGCATTTGGACACTTTCCAAAGATTACATAACTAGAAATGGCAAGTAACTGTTTCATAATGCTTTCCATGATACCAACTGTCCACGCTTTCAGTGAAGAGCAAAGACAAAACTGCAGGTATAAAACCCACACTGGAGTTATTTCAAATTCCCCATCAGCTCAGACTTTTGAGCATTATTGCTCTCATCTTTTTCGCCAGTGCTGGGATCTCCAGGGCAGGCTTAGCAGTTTCTGGTGGCACTTGTTCATTTGTTCCCCCAGCCTGCTACAGCATGACTTGAGCATTGTTCAAAAGCACTAGTAACTCCAGAAACGAGAAGGGCAGAAAAAAAGGGGGAAGGAGGCTGTGGTCGGCAAGAATTCTGTTTCATAATAAAAGAAGCCATTGAATGCCCAAAACTGATTATGTAACCAACTCCATCAAGGTCTGCAAATTCCACCAGAGAATGAAGCATGATGGGACAGTTCAAGTCAGTTCCAATTTCTTTTCTCCCTTCAGGAGTTCTTTGTTAAAAGCAATGTCATTAACTCATTAACAACAACAACAACAAAAGGTTTGGCAAGACTTCAGAAGGGTGGTTTAATCTGCTAGCTACACTTTATGACATTTATAGCCAATTCATTCCTAACAAATTTATTCATTTAATAATTACAACAGATGATCTGATATACTTCTTTTTAATAAACTGGATTTTTCCTCATGAAGTACTGTTGGTTTCAATTTTTTAAATCTCAATATCTTTACAAAATAATTCCATAAATACTCACACTGCTTATTTCGTGTTACGCATTTAATATGAAAGCCTGAGCCAACCCTGCATTGTGAGTCATAAAGGTGATGGCCTTTGCTGGTTGCTACTTTAGGATCTTAATTAAAACTAAGCATATGCCACAAAGAAGGTGACACATAGATGATTTGTGACTAACAGCATGAAAAGTCAATTAAAATTGCAAATATTAGTTTCATCATCCACATCCCTGAGTATTTTCTGAGTACTGAAAGGCAATAGGGATCAGGGAATCCCTATGAGGGTGAATGTAGGTTTCGGTTTTCTCAGTCATAGAGTGGAAATAACGGCACCATCAACTCACCGTATTACAGAATAAAATGAAACACCAAATGTACTATCTAACCCTAATTATTATTTGCTGGGGGGTATTTGCTTAAGCTTTTTCTGGAAATTCACATTTAGGGTAGTACTTATAGACTAAGGCTACACATAGGCTGGGCGCCTGTGGCTCAAGTGGCTAAGGTGCCAGCCACATACACCTAAGGTGGCAGGTTCGAATCCAGTCTGGACCCGCCAAACAACAATGATGGCTGCAACCAAAGAATAGCCTGGCGTTGTGGTGGGCTCCTGTGGTCCCAGCTACTTGGGAGGCTGAGGCAGGAGACTCGCTTGAGCCCAGGAGTTGGAGGTTGCTGTGAGCTGTGAAGTCACAGCACTCTACCCAGGAGGATAGCTTGAGGCTCTGTCTCTCAAAAAAAAAAAAAAAAAAGGCTACACACAATGCTGATGTATTAACACACAATGTACATGTCTTCCTGGCTAAGAAATATTAATGCTCCATAGTAAAGACTTTCTTCCCAAAGAGTACCCTATAGGCAGGGTCTGTAAGTTCTGTAAGTTTGTTCTTAAGTTGAATGCAAATGTGAGTTGGAGCAAGCTACATTTACCTATTACCTATAAAAGCCTCCAATCATAAATGCAAGTTGTACATAAGCTGGATGTTTGTAGCTTGGGGACCACCTGTATCTCATTTTCCTGAGTTGAGTGAGTTCTAAAACACATGTTATTGACTCTGCCCTGGCTGTTCTTTCTACTATTTATGTTGTGTTATGGGGAGCAGTTTTGACCCATAACATATGACAAAAAGTCAAAATACATACATGATACTCATACTCCAGAAAAGTGGTGAGGGCAGGAAACAAAAGACAAGGTGATCTTTGCGGAAAGGACTAATGAACCACAGCACAGAGATCATGAAGCACTTAGGGATTTCTGCAAGTCCTTCAACCTTCCTAAATATCATCAACATCACTGCAAGCTGGAGGACTGACTAGCAAAGGGGGACTGTCAGTTTTGCTGGTCTGGAGAGCTTGTCCTGGGGGCTCTCCTCCAATGGAGAGAAATGAAATGACCCTGGGAGTTATGTGCCCTGAATCAAGCCAGGTGCACTGGATCCAAAAGTTTTCTAAAGACATGACCTCTTTTGGAAAGTAATTTTAAAAATACAGTTTTTTAATGGGACAAGAGATATTTAAGAAATTGCCTAAACAAAACATGAAAAAAATGCTCATCATCTCTAATCATCAGAGAAATGCAAATCAAATCCACCTTGAGATATCAACTAACCCCAGTGAGAATAGCCCACATCACAAAGTCCCAGCGCTACAGATGCTGACTTGGCTGTGGAGAGAAGGGAACATGTTTACACTGTTGGTGGGATTGCAAACTAATACAGTCCCTTTGGAAATAAGTGTGGAGAATCCTCAGAGAGCTAAAAGTAGACCTTCCATTTGATCAGTGAATATAGATTTCAGTGGGATCTACATTCCCGTTACCCACAATCCCATTCCTAGAAGAATGGGGGAAAAATCATTTTATAAAAGGACATTTGCTCTAGGTTGTTTATTGCAACTCAATTCATAATCACCAAGTTGAAAAATCAACCCAAGTGCCCCTGAACCCTCAATGAATGGATTAATAAACTGTGGTATGTGTATAACATGGAATACTATACAGAAACTTTCCATAAATAGATGGAAACTTTTCATCTTTTGTATTAACCTGGATGTAGTTGAAGAACATTCTCCTTAGCAAGGTATCACAAGAATGAACAAGCAAGTATCCAATATACTTGATACCAATATGAGTCCAGTAGATGAACAAGTATATGCCCACACAAGAGAAAACCATAATCAAATTCAAGCGAGAGAGGGAGGAGAAGGTAGGGGACTGGTGTGCTCTCACCTAATGGGCACCATGTAAAGGTCAATGGCGCAACTCCTGGGTCAAGGGCTCAACCACAACTTGGATTTACCTAACAGACACAGACAATGTAACCTAATCATTTGTACCCTCCTATTAATCCAAAAAAAACCAAAAGACAAAAAACAAAAACTATGGCTATAAGGAAAAAAGATAGGAAAAAAACAAAACGCTATATTGCTTTTATGTAATAAAACTTCAAATGCACACACACAAACCCGGCTAACTCACAAGAGGCGTGTAATCATGTGAAGAGATGGTCCACATCTGGTGAAAGAGCGAAAGAGTCTGAAAGGCTACAAGTTTGTCAAGAGAGAGAAAATACACATTACGCTAATCTAGGTTTAAACCCTGTGTCTAACCTGGCACCCTAAATACAAAGTGGAAGCCACAAATACAGGCACGAGATGGCCAAAGACAGTGGGTAACTCAGCCCACAATGAATCATCTTCCCTCACCAGCAAGGTCTGGTGCATTCACACATTAAGTGGGTTGTGAATCCACTAATGGTTCACATCTCCCAAGTGAAATTAGTCCCTTAGTAGACCCTGAAGACCGACTTTGTTTTCCACATTGTAGGGAAAATGCCACAAAAATTACACCAGCGGGAAGAGTCCACACCAAACATATACCTTTTTGCTTTTGCTATTAAAAAATAAAGGAGCGTTCTAAGCTAGCATAGCTAAGTTATATAATTATTCAGAAGACAAGGGGTTTGCTTGTCTTCATTAGAGACCACGAGGCAACTTTATTTATAATCTTTCTTTCCAAATCCTTAACAGCAATATGCCTTTTTTCCTAGGCCACTTATACAAAATGCTTCCATGATAATCAATGAAATTAATTCTTGAAAAAAAGATACTTTGCTTCCAAAAGTTGAACCTGCCTCCTAAAAATTTGTTTCATATTTTCTGCAAACATTTTCCCCCCTTTCATTTCGGCATCTCACCAGTATGGAAATAAAACATATGAACTTATTTCCCCTCTTCTTCCCCACACCCACCTTTCCTATACACACATATGCTTAGGTGGAAAGAAGAGCTAAAGAAATAGAATAAGCGAAAATCCTCTTTGCAACAAATAAAACAAAGAGTGTTCCAAACTCTATCATTTTACCTGCGCCAGCTGAGTCATCAGAGGTTCCAGGGCTGGGGCACTGAGAGAAGAGGCAGAGGAATCAGAAGGACCCAGGAGAAGGGACAAGTTCATTCTCGTTTTCTATCTTTTCTTGCAGTTTTGGCCGAGGCCAGGCTTGAACCTGCCACCCCTGGCATATGGGGCTGGCACCCTACTCCTTGAACCTCAGGTACCACCCAACAAGTTCATTCTCTAAGCAAGACCGGCCTCACTGATGGAGATGGAGACAGGGCAGCCAATAAAACACAGTCTCTGTCACCATGGACATTTTATGCTAAAGGTAGAAAAGCTAACAGACAATAATAAAGTAACCATAAAATTGGGGGTGTTATGAAACAACAAATGAGGGTTATAGGATAATAATGACTGCTGTCCTGGGGTTGGAGACCTGCGTTAGCAAGACACTCAAGGCGAAATGAGGAATCAGACATAGGACGTGGAAAAAGTAAAGAAGCATTTCCTGGGGGAATGAGCCGCACGATCAGCCCTCAGGTGGAAAGAGTGTGAGGGGTGGTGGAGGATTTTGAGCAGAGATGCACAGTGACCACTCCTTTCCCCAGAAATTGCGCTAATAAACTAGGGTGACCAGATTTTAACATTGGTAAAGCGGGACAACATGGCGGGCGGTGGGGGGCAGGGGATGGGGCAGGGCAGGGCCTGACAACAATGCAAACTTTGATAAGCAGTTCTCGATAATCACTTCTCAACAATTATTTGTTATTATTACAGTTTAACATTATAAAATTAACAAAAATTATATAAAACTCATACCCTGGTGAAATAGCCACATGGCTGCTGAAAACCATATATTCCCTTCCTGTTCTCCTGCCCATTTGTGCATTCTTTCCAAAAATCGGGACTTTTTTAAAACGCTGCGGGACGCGGGACAAATTGTTAAAAAGTGGCACTGTCCTGCCAAAAGCGAGATGTCTGGTCACTCTATAATAAACTGACAGAGAACAGCTGGAGGAGGCTAAGCAAAAGGCTTGCTGAGAGAAGTGGGCAGTAGGGTCCCGGATGGGGCAGAAACGTGTTAAGGAGTGGCCAGGGGTGGCCTGCTGACAGAGTATGTGTGAGGATTTAAGGAAAAGGAAGAATTCGAATGACTCCCAGATTCTAACCCTAAGCACTGGGGCAGCCAGCAGTGAAATGTACTCAGATGGATGAGATCAGAGACTGAGAAACAGATTGGGAGGGAAGGACAGGGTGATTGAAATCAAGAATTCCATTTAATGGCTGGATGCGGTGGCTCACACCTGTAATCTTAGTATTCTGGGAGGCCGAGGCAGATGGATTGCTTAGGCTCAGGAGTTGGAGACCAGCCTGAGCAAGTCTCTACTTGCTCTCTACATTTTCTTTACTAAAAATAAAAACAAACAAACAAAAACTAGCGGAGGTATTGTGGCAGGCACCTATAATCTCTGCTACTCGGGAGGCTTGAGGCAAGAGGATCATTTGAGACCAAGGGTTTGAAGTTGCTATGAGCTATGGGGCCACGGCATTCTGCCCAGGGCAACAATGTGACACATTGTATCAAAAGAAAAAAAAGAAAAAGAATTCCCTTTAAGGCTCTTTTTATGAATTGATCTTTGGCAATTGCTCTGTCAGAAATGTCAATGAGCAGAAATTCACCTACAAATAACCTTCTTGCTGATCCTGTTTGATTCATAAAATACTATATACTTTGCAAATGAGGAGATTATAAAACTAAGCACATTAAATTATTCAGTGCAACAGTGATCACATAAGAACTCTAATACACTTTTACTCAATGCACAGCATATTGTGAGGTTCTCAAAGTAGAGTACTGAATACGTGTGGGAGACTCATTAATTTAGTATCCATGATGTGTTGTTGAATACAACAATACTAAAAATAAGAGCAGGCTGGGCGCGGTGGCTCACGCCTGTAATCCTAGCACTCTGGGAGGCCAAGGAGGCTGGATTGCTTGAGCTCACGAGTTTGAGACCAGCCTGAGCAAAAGTGAGACCCCATTTCTACTAAAAATAAAAAAACGGAGCCAAGAGGATCACTTGAGCCTAGGAGTGGGAGGTTGCTGTGAGTTAGGATGCCACAGCAAAAGCTTGAGATTCTGTCCCAAAAAATAAAAATAAAAATAACAATAAAGGTTTACAAATAGTAGCACAGCTTCCTCCCCATCAAATGCTTTCTCTAACAGATTAACAAGTAGCTATCGCTCCTGGCCTAGTTTTAGGGTCTATGGACATCAAAACAAGTAATTTGGCAAAGCTCATAACCTGGGAAGCTGTCATTGGCTTGTTTGGAGTCAAAGCCATCTTTTTTTTTTACAGTTTTTGGCGGGGGCTGGGTTTGAACCTACCACCTCTGGCATATGGGGCCGGTGCCCTACTCCTTTGAGCCACAGGCGCTGCCTGAAAAGCCATCTTATTTAGGGACCAACTCTCCGATAGCAACCTATATGACAACAGCAGGAATGAACTAAGGTATAAATGCAGTGGTGTGTATTATCAAAAATTCATAGCATCTAAAATCTCTTCCAATCAGTCAAAAGGAAAAACATTTTTCAGATCTGCTCAGGACTTCTAAGACTCATTAGGGTCTTAATTATTCGATGAGTAACATCATACCAATGGAGAATGGTTTCCTTATGCTAAGAAACAGCGACAAGTGGGAAAAAAGGTAAAAAAAAAAATTAATTCTTTTAAACATATGAACAAATAGTGAAATAGCAAAGAAAAAATTCCTACAGATAGAATTGAAAACAAATTACAGGGGGTTTGATCAAGCACTTAAAATCTTGAATTTCTATAGGTTCTCAAGTTTCCTGAATAGGTACTTGTGACCCATACTTCTTCGATAGCATTTTTTCTGTACCACAAGTGATTTTCCTAGCAATAGCTCTTTCTAAAGCTAGTGATGAGTTACTATATTTCATTGTGCTTATCTATAATTTTGGTAGACATTATATAATGTGAGTAAAGAAAACAATAATAACACTTTGTGGGCTTTCTATAAGGTAGATCCAGAGCTCATCTGGATATTTCTATTTTACAGTTTCTCTTAGATATGTGTTAGATACCCACAGGCAATGTACTAAGGAAGCAAGGGTTTGTTTTAATCTTTTATAGTCGCTTCTCCTCCAGATCCTGGTTTGGACATTGAAATCGATATTCATACTTCAAACAGTGTAAGACATGGAGTGGGAAGCTGAAGGGAATACAACTAGAGTCGATGAGACTCTTACAAGTACCAAAGGATTACAGTACTGCATTGTACAAGTTTTTAATTCTAAGTTCTAAATATGTTTTCCTGCTAGGCAAAACTTTCATGATATACTTGGGTTAGTTCCAAGTAAACCTTCATTAAAAGACTATTCTATTACACGATATGTTCTGATTGTTGCTCTCTCTATATAGATAGAAACATATAGATGTTTTATTTTGTTTCACTTTTAATTGTAACACTGCTTGAGTTAGAATCCTGGAGCCACCGCCTACTTGTTACATAACCACTCTACAGCCTTAGTTTCTTTGCCTGTGCCCACTTGTTTGACCTCAGTAAAATGGGGGTAATAGTAACATCTACCTTGTATCCGAGGTTACCATGGGGATTCAATGAGTTAATGCATATAAAGCATTTAGAACAGTGCTGGGCACAAATTCTACAACCATATTTTCAAGGAAAATGAAAAACTACATACGTTATGTCCTGACTCTTTTGTATTAAAAAAAAAAGTTATTGCTCTTTAAAACAACTTTTTAAAGCTGCTATAGTGTTTAATCTTAGCAGGGACATTATATTTACCTGGATATGCAAAGTTCACGGATTTATAGGGCTCTGATCCTGTCATACACCAGTCACTGGTTAACACACTAAATTATTAAGACAATGACTCAGGATCCCTCCTCTCCAGCTTCCCTGGATGCTTCTCTGAAGTGACTTAACTTCTCTGTGTCCAGTTCGTAGGGAACAGATGTTAACGCAAAAATATAACACCATAACAATTTCCCCTAATTAGTACCTTGGTGAGTAAACTGAACAAGAAGAATGAACAATCCCAGAAACTAAATTACCCTCTCGTCTGTGGGCGACCCTTCCAGCTCAGCGGCATGAGTCACCAGGGGGAGCGAGCAGAGATGGTGGCTCTGGGCCTCTGCTGTGAATAAATGGGGCCTTCGGTCTCCTACATCTTGTGAGGCTATAAATCTGAGCACTTTTAAGAGCACTTTAAGCATTCTCCATTTCTTAAAAGCTAATGTTTTCATACAAACCACCTTCCTCTTCCTTTTTTCCTTTCCACAAGTAAGGTAACTAGGCTTTTTATACTATGACTGACTCAGCAATTCCATGATTTTTTTATGAGCACCTATCAAGGGAAGCATAAAAATATTTGCACATTAAGAACTAACCGGGTAAACCTTAGGTCAGATGAGGAAAGGAAGAGGAGGGGGAGAGAAAACCTTATTTGACCACAAAACATTCCCCATCAAAATCAAACGATACCCAGTGACGATTTTTATTGTTCTAACAGGAAATCCGACATTCACCGGAGAATACTATTTTGTTCTGATTTACCATTCAGCATCCTCTGGTGGGATTAATTTTAATATCATGAAAACAAGCTCCAGCGCCTTAACGATTTCGTTCGTATGTTATCATTTCCATGTGATTCAGTTCCTTGTCAATTTGAAGCCCAAGGGCTCAAAATAAACGTATCACATCACAGAACTGCAACATTTTTCTCTCTGTCATTAAGAGGAATTTATTCATGGAATAAATGTATTCTCATCAACATGAAATATACAGCCATTATCACAAACTCTTAGCCC
>NW_003852452.1:5422571-5426436 GCF_000181295.1 Otolemur garnettii
CCACCTTAGGTGTATGTGGCTGGAGCCTTAGTAACTTGAGCCACAGGTGCCCAGCCCCTGAAAGAAATCTTAAGGGCTCCTCCAGTGGAAGCCAGACCACTTTTAGAATCTACTAGTTAAAGGGGTTTCAAACCTAGTTTTAGGGTTCTCCAAGGAAGGCAATGTTATAACATCTCCCAATACTTTTGCGGCTTAGACAATACAAGGGTGTGTTCCAATAATGACACATATCTCAATAGCCCATTCCTGAAAATCTCTTATTTAATAGTTATATTTTACCGGGGGAATTTCTTAGGTTATTAGACTCACATCTTACTTTTGACATGTTATACAAGTTGTTAAAATGAAATTTTTAATGAGTTCTCTGTCTTTTATTTAACCTCTATCTTATTATCTTACTTTCTTTCCTTCAGTGCATTTTAACAAACGATGTAATCTTTACAAAAAATTCTTTGAGTTAAGAAATACATTGTCACACTGTTTCTTTGGTAAATTTTGATCACCATAGACAATATTACTGTCTACGACGTCCTATATAATAAGGCCCCTATTTATTCTATGATGTAACTCATATTACTACTAATAATAATAACACAACACAGTGGCACACAAGTGCGTGGTCCAAGGTCATGGATAGTTAGAGTATTATTTTTTCTTTTACCACAGGAACAGTAACTCTGTCAATCCTTTTTAAAGAACAAATGCAAGTTTACGAAAGTCTATTCTTTTTGCTCGTTAGATAAACATTCTCATTTCAAAAGAACTCAGAAATGTTTCATTTCACAAGGGATGTTTATCTTCTGGAGTTTAATTCGTATCTACATAAAGAACAATGTGGTTTTACTTAATAGATATTTACTGATAATCACCATCTACCAGGCACTGCATTCAAAGGTGACAATGCAAAGATGAATAAAGCCAGATCCATACCCAGTGAGGGCTGCCATCTTTCAGGAGCCACCAAGACATCAAATATCATTTCTGTACAAGTGACAAGTGGTACAAGAAAGGTCTCTCGATGGCATTCTGGAAGCCAAAGGAATGAAAAGTCAGGGAAGACTTCCTAGAAGAGTTGCTCTAATTTTTAGTTATATGATTGTATGATAACATTTTTAATTAAGTCTTTAAGGAAATAATCTGTATAAAAGAAATCGTTTGAAATGACGTTCATGCAGAGAATCTGGGAGGGCATATTGGAAGAAGGGAGTAGAGAGGAGGCAAGGTATTCCAACTTGTATTACTGAATACCAACTGTATTACTGAAAAAAAATTCCCTCTTAAGGTGCTTCAGCAGATTTGGTGAACAGCCACACCTCTCAAACTAGACTGTGCATACATCCCTTGGACAGCTTCCAACAGATAAATACATCTGAAACCACCCTGCAGAAGATAAGGTCTGGAGGGCATCCCTGGATCTATTTTTAATACAAAAATCCCAGATGATTGATTCATAATGAACTTCCCCCCTGATGCCTGGTTGAACCAGGATTTGGGACTCATCTTCTCAAGCTATGACTCAAATCTTGATGCATTTAACAGTGGGGTTTCTGGCTTCTGAATGTGGAATCATGTTCCTGTAAGATTCCGACATCCACCTAATGTAAGAACCCCCGGTCAAGACAAAATACAATTAAATTGAGTTTGGGCTCTTTAGTTGTAGTCTACATGTACCAGAGAACTGAGTTTCTAGACAAAATAATAATTCTAATACAGCGCACCCACATCTGTTACAAGTAGTGCTATGTAAGATGAGCAGACGTGGCAGTGCCCCCCTGGCTTTTCAGGGTGCTTGGGCCTCTTCCCTAAATGCCAATATGTGCATTCCTGGCCTGAGGACTGTTTCTAGAACCGAGGCACAATCTCATCGAATACCAAGCAAAATGGAAATGGAAATGCTAGGGAATGAACAACCTTCAGAAGCAGCTCTCCACTAGTGACTCTCGGGGGGGTACAAATGTCCCAGCCCACCTGCCTCTGAAGCAGGGTCATTCTGAAGCCTGTGTTTGCACTGTTTCCTAGAGTCGCCACACAGGAGAAAACTCTCCTCCTTCACGGTGGCAGCTGGCTTCGTAATGCACCTTTTCTTGGCTGCCTTCCTTTGCCTGTGTCATCTTCTTGCTCCCCTACTGGAATTTGTTACCTCCCCCAAATAAATTTCATGCTTGCAAATCCTTATTTCAGGATCTACTTCTAAAGGTGCCCAAATCAAGAGGATGTGACCCATTAAATATAATAATAGTATCTTCAAGTTCGAATAGTATTTTGTACATACCCTCCTCAAAATATAAAGGCAAAATACAAACATAATAAATAAAACAGATGGACCAATTTAATAACCGTGTTTTACAAGAAAAGAGACATTTGTTCAATTGCATGATTTTGATCCCAGAAGCATAGCATGGGTTGCACGTCCTTGGAGGTAAACCACAGGACTGTCACCAAGGAACAACAAGTCACTCATCATTCCAGGGATAAGGCCACAGAATGGGACAGATGGACCGATGGAGGTGTCAGAGAAAGCCTGAAGAGAGATGCTGGATTGTCATAAGCACGTGAGCATGTACACCTTCTCCAGCTGACTCTAATCAGAGCCGTGGAATTAGCAAATCGTGGGCCAGAGATCAGCTGGCGCTGGCTCCTAGCAGTTTGTGAGAGCCTGAAAGCCAACTGTTAATTTCTGGAATTTTACAAGCTGGATGGCTTTAGTCATACATTAACATAGGCCGTGGTGGGAGTATTTACATCACAGAAATGGGCAAACACTATAAATCAGAGTTTCTTCCTCCTCGGAGAGCCAGTTGTTGACCATTTACTAGCATGCCCCTGAATCATGAAATCGTCATTATTCACCTGTTCTATTAATTAGTCAACCTCACAGCAACACGCAGACCAGCGGCTGGAAGTAGGTCAAGAATTCACTTCCCTGGTGCCTCGTAAAATTATACGAGGATTCTTGGAGACCAAGAATAATACTGCTTAGAAAAGGGGGGTCTTTCATTGGACTTTGCAAGTGCTCAGAGGTTTGCCTACACAAACAGTTTTAAGGGACTCAGTTTTCTAGATCTTCAACTTAGACTTGTGCTCTTCTTAAAACCTGGGTTGCCTGAGCGGGAGCCTAACAGTCTACAACTCTTCCTCCTTTACAGACAAAGGGCGCATGTTCCCACACTTGTCACATGTTACTACTAGACATTTTCCTGGGTGTCAAGTCTCCAAAGCCCCAAACAAGGGCATACAGGAAAAGACTGGGTTAGGAAGAAGGCTGCTTTCACGGTTAATGAAAGTATCTTAAACACATAGGCCTCCTAACTTCCTCTGTTTGTTCTGCCTGTATCCATGAAGGCAAAGCTTAGCATTAAAAGGAGCATAGCATGAACCCAATTTGTAATTTTTCTGGATTCAGAACTGAGGAAACACAGATCAGTGACAGTGCCTATTTTTAATGGTGAATGGAGTGTTGTACAGGACTACCAAACACGGTAAGATGCTTTAGAAAATTTCATGGCTACACATTTTACATACTTTCTTTGCTATCATTACCTTAGGGTGTTCTGGTTCAGAAGGTAGTTAGAATGTACTTAATCGAATCATATCATGAAAGATTTATTCAAGTACACTCAATCTTCATCTTATTTACTTTTATAAGATGCTCAAAATTTTACACTACCTAGGAATGAAAAATATATTTATTTAAACTTGTGATTATAATAAATTTAAATGTCAACATAAAAAATTACTGAAAAGGTGCTTAATTTTTATGAAAAATTTTAGTGGGCATATGAACAAAGAAATTTGGCACTGAGATTAGAAAGCTCTCACAGCCTATAACCTGGAGAGTCTGGCCTCCCCAGAGGTGGATCAGACC
>NW_003852452.1:5427760-5434254 GCF_000181295.1 Otolemur garnettii
TGGAAGTATTTCAGATTGCATGTGAAAACCCCACACTGTACCCCAGAAGTGCATTAATGTACATAGTTACCATTCAATAAAAAAAAAAGAAAGAAAGAAAAAGAAAAAGAATGGTAAGAAATAAACTCTGTTTTAGTGAAAAGAATGTATCCCTGTTCTGTTTTCTAGAAACTAGAAGAATAATCCATCCTGACAGCTCATCTAGTTGTGTGTCTAGGGAAATTTATTTGTAAATAATTCATTTCTCTTGCAAATGTGTGACCAGACTTAAGTCTCCCAACACACAGGCACTGCCAAGGGTGGTCCCATCACCACAGCTTCACCGAGTTGAAATAGATGAATAGATGAAATAGATGAATAGATGTCCTTCCCCCCAACCCCTTCCTTATCTATTTTTTATCTTTTTCTACTTCTTCCCCTCCCTTCTCAGTCCCACGCAGTTTGTCTGGCAAACTGAAACAGTACAGTGTCCATGATACCTCTTAGTCTGCTGGGTTCCACTTGCCCCAGCTTATTCAGGAGCCTTAATTCGTTGTATGTGTAGACAGAAAACGTCTTATTTCTTCCAGTAAATAACTTTCAGATATTTCTGTTGATCTTCTCCCTTCCCCCTTCTTAAGGACATTTCCGACCATTGTTAGTTATTACAGCAGGCTAATGCATGTTTAAGACAAAGGATTATTTGCTCAAAAACATCTCAGGGCTGCTGGACTCTGGTATTTTTCCTCATCTCCCCTTGGCACAGGCAAGCTCACTGCATGGGAATGTGAGTGATGGGGACAGGGGAGGGTCCTTGGAAAGAGAGGCTGATCTCCCTTTCCTCTCCCAAGTGCTGGTTTTGTCCCCCAGTAGGGAGACAAAATGATGAGGAGGCCACACCTCCTTCCCTGGCCGGGCAAGGTGTGGCTCTCGTTGTCACTTCTGTTACTCTGACCACAGCTCCACTGCTGTTTGTGTGTCAGGGGTTCACACGCTGGTCTCCTAGAGAACGTGGGCCTTTTAGCAGAGCTGGCTGACCCACAGCAAGGTTTCCAGAATTGAACAGAGAGCTCTGGCCAGACCACTCACCCACCTTTAGCTGCCACCACCGGTCATCAGCCCCACGGCCATTTGTTTCAGGAAATTCTTTCAGAAAATAGCTTGGCCCCATCCCAGGGTGTCCATTCCACTCTCAGGGTGGGGGCCCTGTGGGTCTGGGCTACCTGCTCCCCCAGCCTAAGGCTGACCTATCTCCTCGTCTCAGCAGCTGTGAGCACAGCAGGTCTGATGGGTCTCAACTCTCAAAGAGGAAGAGAACCTTAGGTCTGGCTCTGCGTCAGAGGCAGGAGAATCCAAACACCCCTTCCCCACCCAACCTCCCTCCCAAACCTTCCAGGCAACTATCTTGCCATGGAAAGAATAACTTCTGTGCACAAGTCTGGCACTTCCTTCCTTACAGGCAGCCTTTTAATATCCCAATACTCCTCACTCTGCCCACATGAACTTGGGGCCCCTGGCCATGGAGGGGAGGGTGGCAGGGAAGGTGGTTGGTTATGGGGCTGGTTCTTAGCACTGGACCTGTCACTATACTCTGGAGGTGGGGTGCTGGCCCACCTGCTCTGTCACTCTACATGTAGAATGTGAGGTGCTTGGAGCCTTTAATCCCCCGTTAGGACAGCAGGGAAAGGCACACTTGACATCCTGGGGTACGTGGACTGGTCTGGATAAGGCGCTGAGGCAGTCCCTGGCCCTGATCCCCTGGGGAGTCTCCTGATTCTCTGAATGCTCAGTCCCCCTGACTGACGTTTGGCTCTCATCGGGCAGCTCATCGGTCCTCATCAATCTTAGAACAGTACCTGGCGCATGGTACATTTCTTCTTGTCATCACAAGGACCAAAGCCTCTTATTAACTCAGAGCTCTAATAACAAGAATAGAGCACAAACTAAGGGAAGATGAGAGACCGGAGGACAGAATGTCCACCGACAACTCAGCTCCTCTTGCCACGTTCCCAAGGACCTCATCCCCCATCGATAGCTGCCTCGGCACCCACATTTATTACACTACCCATCAGAATACTATGGGATTATCCCCCACCATTCCCAGCTCTGCCTGACCAAAGGAACCAATTGGTTCCCTTGGTTTATGGTAATTTCCATTCTTATCTCAAAGACCTGTTCTTTTCCCAAGATGATAGCTCCTTTCATTTCATTGACTGTGTCAGGTTCTCCAAATCTCAACATCTCAAGGGAGAAAGCCCTTTGGCAAAGTTTTAGCTGCATCATTCTAAGTTACACCAGAGTAAAATGTAGGGAACTATCATTGTGTTAATGCAAAGCCAACCTACGGGCAAATCACAAAACTGCCCAGATCCCCTACGTTGAGAATCACAGAGAACAATGCTGCCCTGGGTAGCGATGTAGAAGATTGTCTATTGGAGGAAAAGCAATAATTCAGTGGTCAGTGGGGATAAGAAAGGCATGAAAATCTTGACATATAACCAGTCTGTAATTTCTAACAATATTACCCAGGAAAAGGGTTAAGAGTCCCTAAGACACACTCTCCAAGGGGTCAGTCAATGACATCCTCCAGTCCCCATCCCTGGCAATAATTATCACATTGTCACTGGTGGTGTTACTGCCAAGATTCCATCTGTTTGCACATGGGTAGAGGAGGGAAAATGGATGAAGAGATCAATGTGTTTGGAAGTCACTTCAAAACTCTGAAAATGACATGTTATACACGAGCGTCTTCATGAGTAAGACTACAGAATTTTTTCCAACTCTTTGTTTTTTAAAGGCAAGAAGATTTTCCATGGTCACAGATACATAATTGGAAATAAAAGCAAACTTTAAAATGTGTCTCTCTTTTCTCTAAAGATTTATGTCCTGGATGAGTAAGGGAGAAATTGAACTGCCTGGAGAAACTAAGAAACACCTACTTCCTAAGTATCACAAATATAGCATCGCCCCATTTCACAATTATATTCTTTTTTATTTTATTTTTTGAGGCAGAGTCTCACTATGTCGCCCTGGATAGAGTTCTGTGGTGTCACAGCTCACAGCAACCTCCAACTCTTGGATTTAAGCGATTCTCTTGCCTCAGCCTCCCAGGTAGCTGGGACTACAGGCGTCTATCACAATGTCTGGCTATTATTTTGTTGTTGTTGTTGTTGTTGTTGTTGGCATTGTTGTTTAGCTGGCCCAGCCTGGTTTTGAACCTGCCAGCCTCCGTGCATGTGGCCAGCGCCCTACCCACTCCCACTGAGCTACGGACGCCATCCCACAATTATATTCTTACTTATAACACTGAAGTTTTATAGCTTTCATTTCTAAATTTGCCCGTTTGATAAATTCTGATTGCTATAAAACACTGTATTCTAGGGTGATAATCTCCAACTTTATTTCCTGGTGGCATAAAAGAACTAATCTGCCTTTTCTTGGTGGAATATATCAGTAAGTCCCTATAAGTAAATTGCCCTTTATAAGAATATTTAGAGAGAAATTAAAAATCTTACCCCCTAGAAACTTAATGAACAACTTTGGGAAAGTCACTTTGCCCTTTTGAATCTTAATGTTACATAAGGAAGATAATAATGATGGTGTATTATGGCCTAAAAGGACTGTTCTAATAATTTTTATGGAAGCTATTCTAAACCAGATATCTCTATCTCATGTAGATATTAGTTATCCACAAAATCCTGCCTTGGAGCTCTGTTGTCCTCCACACCACAATGTAATATAATTGATTCAATGTCCTGGAAGTGGAAGGAAACATAGAGGGTAAAACAAACTTGAGAATGACTATCAATGGTATAAGCATCTCCAGATACGTGATTATATTCACAGACTGTCAGGAATTTATCAGAATCATTTGTTAACACCGCCCCTAAATGTTTGCTGTATTTGAAAGGGTTTGACACATTTTAATGGTGTTACCAACGCTCCAGCTTCAGAGGGTCCTATAACTCTTCCACGGCTCAGCCATTGCTAATGGGAGGCAAAAGTAATCAAATCTTAAGACTCAAGACTCAGACTCACATCTGTAGCCGTACACCTTGAGAGACCGAGGTGGGAAGATTGCTTAAGGTCAGGAGTTCAAGACCAGCCTCAACAACTTGACAAGACCCCATCTCAACATACATACATAAATCAGCCAGACAGTAGTACCAGGCACCTGTAATCCCAGCTACTCATGATGCTGAGAAAGGAAGGTTGCTTGAGCCCAGGAGTTCAAGGTTACAGGGAGTTATGATTGCACCACTGCATTCCAGCCTGAGTGACAAACAGAACAAGAGCCAAACACACACACATACAGGCACATGCGCACACACACGCAAGAGCCATATCAGAAATTAACCAGTGTGCTCCAGGCACACAACTCTGCCTTCTCCAGAGAAGCCCAATGTAAACATTACATCAATAAGCATTTGCATGGAGCCCTTAGCACTGCCAGGCACAACGCTAAAGGCTTTTGGTACATTTTCCATTTAATTCTCATAATAACCCTGTGAGGCGAATATATTCTCCTGATTTTAGAAACGATGAATTCCTCACTTCCTAACAAGAAAGGAGCAGGGACTGAAATGTATGCCTGCTCCAACCTGGTACTACCCAGCGGATAGAGTACGCAGGCTGTCACAAATTATCAGGAGCCATGTGGCTTCATGGCTATGCCCTTCCAAGCTCAAATACATATAGTATCAACCCATTAATCAGGCTTTTACCTCTTTTCACACCAATGACACATAGAGAAAGACAAGAAAACATAAAGCAGGTAATTTTTCTGTTCCAGAGCAAGTTTCCAAGAGTCTGATCAGGAGGGATTCCACAGCGCCAGCTGTAAGAGGAGCCCCAGACTTAGTCTGCTGTGCCTCTCCTGAATAAGGAGGCTGTCCACGTGGCAGCTCCCTGGTGAATACTTAAGCAGTGCACAGCGTCCCTAACATCTGTCTAAGTGTGTAAGCAGCCGATGCTGCATTACCCAGTAACCTTTTGAAAATGTCCCTGATGTTAGAGTGAAGGGGCTTCCCCACCCCACTGTAACACTCCAGTCTTTTTTTTTTTTTTTTTTTTGAGACAGAGTCTCAAGCTATCCCCCTGGGTAGAGTGCCATGGCATCACGCTCACAGCAACCTCCAACTCCTGGGCTCAAGCGAGTCTCCTGCCTCAGCCTCCCAAGTAGCTGGGACTACAGGCGCCCACCACAATGCCTGGCCTTTTTTTTTTTTTTTTGGTTGCAGCCATCATTGTTGTTTGGTGGGCCTGGGCTGGGGATTCAAACCCGCCACCTTAGGTGTATGTGGCTGGCGCCTTAGCCGCTTGAGCCACAGGCGCCAAGCCAGTAACACTCCAGTCTTAACAGCCTGCAATGCATTTGTATTTATGCATTCCCTCCAGTAAACAAAAAGAATTCCAAGGAGTGAGAGACAGTAAATCTTGACTTTTCTGGAGAGATTTCACTGCACAGGGCAGCAGGTGGACTTCACTTCAGCATTTATGGAGCAAAATCTGGCACCAGCCAAGACTCAATGAGTGAAACATCCTCCGAGGCTGGGAGAGGGGAGCACATCCAAGCCACATCACGCTCCTGTGTCCAATACGCTAGATGCTGTCAGTGAACCAATGGGATAAAGATGAAGCTACAGGATCACAGGAATTTAGAACGAAAGCTTAGATGAGGTTTATTTATTCTCCAACTTAGCCAGGACTTCCATTTGCCTAGACATAACAGGTAACATATTTACTACTGTTGTGTGACCAATTGCCACAAACTTAGCAGCTTTCAACATCGATTTATTATCTCACAATTCTATAGATCACCAAGTCTGGTGGTCTTGGCTAGATTCCCTGCATAGAGTCCCAGAAGTCAAGGTCAACATGTCAGCTGGCCCGAGCTCCTATTCGGGGATCTAGGGAGAAATCCTCTCCTGAGTACAGTCAAGCTATTGGCAGAATCTAGTTCCTTGTTCCTGGAGGACTGAGGTTTCCATCTCCTTGCTGGCCTGTCAGCCAAAGGCCACTTTAAGTTCCAGAGACCACCCGCATGCCTCATCATGTGCTTTCCTCCATTGCCAAGCCCACAGCAGTGTATAAAATCTTTCTCATGCTTCCAATCTCCCTGCCTTCCTCTTCAGCCACCAGCAGGGGAAAGCTCTCTGCTTTGAAGGGCTTGTTAGATTAGGCCCACCTGGATAATCTCCCTCTTAAGACGTTAGCTGTGCCATATACCACAACACATTCACGGGTTATGGGGATTAGAGGACATGGAATCTTGGGAGACCATTTAGAATTCTGCCCACCACACTGCACAAGTAGACTAATTATAATAAAAATTCTCGTTGACTTGCCATATCCCCCAAAGATAAAAGTAGTGTAAGTGTAAACAAAAGCAGTTAAAAATAATATTGAAAATCATGTCTTAATCTTTATAGAGGGAAATTTCAAAGTTTAAAATTTAGACTAAGATTGTTTGCCTTTTAGACAACAAAGAAATATCTTTTTTTTTTTTTTTTTTT
>NW_003852452.1:5434567-5438879 GCF_000181295.1 Otolemur garnettii
AAAAAAAAAAAGAGGCCATAGCTTTCCTATTGACCCTATATCTTTAATCTGGCAGCCCCTGGATGTCCTCTTGTTCATTCTTAGCCAAGGTCTTACTATTAACCTTGACCCAGCTTGCGCTCCCTCTCTTGACCTGCCCCCACCCCAGTTACTGAGCCCCTAGCACTGCTCCACACTCTCTCACCCACCAGGCTTCTCCAGGATCACAGCTGTAGCTCCTCCCTAAACAGATCTACGCAGCTTCTGGCCACTCTGAGCATCCTGTCCAGAGGTCCAGTCACCAGAGGCCCGGCTGACAGATCTCAGTATCCTGCCACCTGCCCAGGAGACCTGGCCTGTGCTCCAGGGACACCTGGCTCTTCCCTGGCAAATTTGTTATTCTTATGAATTCCCTTCCTTTGCCCTCCCATTTCTGACCACTTTGTTCTTCCAATTACATGTGATGGAAGTATACCACTTACTACTTATTTTACCCAGTAGGTTATGTAATATCAACTATGTATCCATTATGGTTGGGCCAATGTGATCTCTCTTAGATTATGCACCTTTCTAAGTGAGTAACAAGGTGTCAGCATGTGTTCAAATGCTTTGTGGAGTAGTTGCTCAGGGGTGATGATGGTCATGATATGGAGAGATTCTGGACAGCACTCTGAACTTATGGCCTATATATCAACCACATGCCCAAACCTGCCAGGTTAAGAAGAACCTGAGTTTATACACAGTAAATTGTCAGCCATATTGTTGAAAGTTGAGAAGTTGGAAATAAGAATTTTGAGGGGCCTTTTCCCGGAAGACTGGAACAAAAGTGGTTCCCAGCTAGTTTCCTGGTAAGTACAGCCCACGGGTCCCCTAGACTCAAGCCCATCTCAGAGGCCAACATCAGGAAGTTATTTTTTTCTGGTTAATGAATACAAATTTTTTATTTTGATTAATAATGGATATATTTGAGCAAGTAAAAGAAAGCCTTCTTCCTTACTCATTGCACTCAATGATTTTTAAAAAGTGTTGCTCTATCTTGGCTCCCTAAACTGAAATTCAAGCCAATTTAAACACATTTTTTTTTCAAATGAGGAATTTTAATCAAAGCAGAAAACTTTGATTCAAAAATAAATTTTGTACATGTAAACATAATCATAATTTTTGAAAATAAGGAACACGTCTAAGTACCATGGCCCCCAACTAAAAATTGCCTTTAACATCATTGAAAAGGTTTTGTTCCTTTTGCTTCTAAGTCATTAGGGTCAGTTACCCTCAGTTCCAGATAACAAAAATGAAGCCGTATGGCAACGAGGGAATTATTTTCTGATAAATTTTCAGGATGATCATAACCAACTTGTGGAATAGGCATTTGGAAGTCCTCCAAGGTGGGGAGGAGGGGCTTTCGCTCATCCGTGGTGTCATTCAGACCTTTGCCCTGGACTTCACCCTGCAAAATCCCCATCAGGTCCTTTTCCCTCCTTCTGGATTCAAAATAAGGCTTTGCAGCCAAAATAGTCACTGACAGATGGCTCATTTCACTGCTGTAATGTCAGCCTCTGGGTCTCGGAGGGGCTGATTCCAGGAATAGAAAGTGGAGCGCCTACAGGAGTGGATGTGTAAAGAATCTAACACAAGCGGGATCATCTAGTCATCAGTGAAATAAAGAACCTCCCTTCTCAGTTCATGGAACGAATTCCTGTGTAGACTAAGGCATGGGTTCAGTCCCTCCTTTCACCCCGATTGGCTTGGGGATTTTGAACCTGCTCCTGGTTTTCTCCTAAGTGAAATGGGTATCATAAACAGTACTTATCTTCTGGGATTCTTATGAGGTCTAAATAACATACGAAAAGAATTTAGCTGAATGCCCAGCCCTTAGGTAAACAATCAGTAAACGTCACTGCTATTTGCTTCTCACCATTAACTTGGTTTTGTATGAAAGAGCAATGCGTACTATATCCTATAACGTAGAGCAAGATGGACCACTCAGAAAGCCTACTATTGGAAATGTTTTTGTTACAATTCCTGATTCAGATGGGACTTAGACTAAATTAGACTAACGGCAGAATTTTTTTGTGTTACTGGGGAATCAGGGATTTTCCCACTAAAACAAATCTTAAGAGACAATTCATTGTTCTTTTCTACCGCTGAGGTCTCTAAAGCTAAGAGAGATTATGACTTATCCCGAGTCACATCTGAGAAGCTCCCCCTGATAAAATTTCTCATGTTGCTCATCGAAATTGGCTCTAAAGTTTGGTTTTGATCTGTTTCCCTTTTCAAGAAAAATGTATGAACTGTTTCCCTCACATGCATTCACAAAGGTCTGATTTATGAAGATCCTGTTCTCTTCCAACCTGGCACACCCTAATGTTTTCCCCGGGGGTCTGTATTTGTGCTGTTTTCCAGTTTGTCTGTTTGTCTTGGCATCACTGCCTCACCATTTGGCACCTGACTCAACATCGTTTTACCACCACTATCGAGAGAGTACCGCCCCATCTGAGCGCTTTCCACACCTGCCCGTCTCTGCTCCTCATCACTGCCTGGGTCTGCTTTGCATTGCAGGATCCATCCACCTGCTCCTAAAGGATGGCAGGGGGTAGTAACGGTGCTTTGTGTAGCATGATAGAACCTTAAACTGTTCGAGGGCATAGTTACTGCAGATCACTGGATTCCTACCTTTTTTCTTAAAGATTCTTTCTAAACTAGCTTTCGACTTTCGGCTCCGAGGAGGCCGAGGTGCCCAATCCAGGTTCATGCAACATCAGCTGCTAAGTTCCGCCCCAAACAAGATCAAAGTCGTGTACCTAAGTAAGGTGCACCGGTGGCAAAGTTGGTGCCACGTCTTCCCTGGCCCCCAAGATCAGGCCCCTGGGTTTGTCTCCACAAAAGGCTGGTGATGACATCCCAAGGAAACAGGTGATACGGTCTGAGGATTACAGTGAAACTGACCATCCAGAACAGACAGGCCCAGACTGAAGTGGTACCTTCTGCCTCTGCCCTCATCATCAAGGCCCTCAAGGAACCACCAAGAGACGAAAACATTGAACATAATAGAAATATCACTTTCAATGAGATTGTCAGAGTTACCAGGCAGATGTAACACCAATGTTTAGCCAGAGAACTCTCTGGAACCATTAAAGAGATCCTAGGGACAACCCAGTCAGTGGGCCGCTATGTTGCAGGCCACCACCCTCACAACATCGTAGCTGACATCACAGCAGTGCTGTGGAATGCCCAGCTAACTGAAAAGTACAAGGGAAAATGTTTCGATAAAGGATCATTTGATATCCTCTCAAAGAGTCTTTCCAAACTAAAAGCCACACAAAGATAATCAGATTCATATTTTCTAAAATATCCTCATAAATCTCTCTCCTCTCTTATGTTTAGTTTTGTCTTTTTTTTTTCTTTTGTGGCAGAGTCTCACTATATCGCCCTTAGTAGAGTAGTAGAGTGCTATGACGTCACAGCTCACAACAACCTCAAACTCTTGGGGGCAAGTGATTCTCTTGCCTCAGCCTCCCAAGTAGCTGGGACTACAAGCGCCCACCACAACCCCCAGCTATTTTTTGGTTGCAGTTCATTGTTGATTTTAGCAGGCCTAGACCAGGTTCGAACCCGCCAACCTTGGTGTATGTGGCTGGCACCCTACCCACTGAGCTACAGGCACCACCAATATTGGTCTTAATATCATTTATGGTTAATCTCCAGGTTCTGGAATCTTTATATGCAGCAGAACCTCTGTAAGTTGACCACCCAAGGGATCGTAACAGTCTGTCAACCTACAAGGTGGTCAACATAAGGAACTGCCTGCAATACTGATACATACATGTGATGCATGTCCAGTCTAGGTCAACTTAAGGAGGGGGTCAGTGTAGGGAGGTGGTCAGCTATGGAGATTCTGCTATATTTTACTTTTAATTGTTATAATAGCCCTTCATGCTCGTAAGTGCTATTATTCCCATTTATAGATATATAAATTGAGAATCTGGGAATTTAAGTAACTTCCCCTGGAGCCCACAATAAGTGCCTGCCTTTCCCATTAAGCCAAGATGCCCAAGAACATCCTCTGAAGGACATGACAGTTATTCTTAAATGTGAGTATGCCTCACAGTTACCTGGTATGCTTATTAAAAGTGAACCCCAAAGAGTCCATTTCCCCAATTCTAGGCCCTATGCCTCTGATTCTGACACAGTGGGTGGACTCAGGCTCAGCCGTTCCCGAGGCACTCCGGGAGATCTGATGCCATCTGTGCAAACCCACCCCAGGAGGGCCGCAGCTTGGCTCTGCATCCCCAGCTATGCACAAGCTACAAAAAAGCACACAGTGCCTCCTTTT
>NW_003852452.1:5438999-5439661 GCF_000181295.1 Otolemur garnettii
CTACATTTGATAAAATAACCTCTTTGTGTCTCCTTCTTTTCCTCTGTAAATGGAATGTGAAAAGTCATATCTACTACACACCATAGAAGACTCTAAAGAGGAAAAACATGGCCTTGAGAGAAGCAAGCAGAGCTCCAGGCAAAGGTCACAGTGAGTCCTAAGATCAAATCGCTCTCTTACAGGAGTTGGGCCTGTTGATTTTATCATGACTGCCGTTTGCTTCACAAAACACAAGGGATAACACATTCGGTTGGAATTTGTTAAGACCTGAACGCAGGATCGTGCAGGTTCTGTGTTCTCAACAAAGTTATTTAACATCTATACACCTCATTTTGCTCTTCGTGAGTAAAATGGGAACAATAATAGTCATATTATTGTTATCCACCTTATGAGGTTCTGTCACTGATACTTTGCATAAATGAACTCTTACAAATTGCTCAACCCAAGTATTTTCATTCTCAATAGCACAGCTTCAAACTATTAATAATAACAGCATATTCATCGGTAAGTGCCTGCTGTATGTGGTGCAATGTTGGGTGCTACACAAACAAATACGCCACAGTCGCCACAGTCCCCACGGTCCCTGCTCTCAGGAAAGTGACATTCAAGTAAATGAGATACTTGTACATGTCTGAAGCAACTGACTGGGGGGGGGGGTTTCA
>NW_003852452.1:5439756-5446450 GCF_000181295.1 Otolemur garnettii
TTGGGGTGTGGCCGGGGCTGGGTTTGAACCCTCCAGGCTTAGGTGATTCTCTTGCCTCAGCCTCTCAAGTAGCGGGGACTACAGGCACCTGCCACAATGCCTGGCTATTTTTTTGTTGTAGTTTGGCCGGGGCCAGGTTTGAACCCAACCCACCACCCTCCGTATACGGGGCCAATGCCCTACTCTCTGAGCGGCAGATGCCGCCCCATGATCCTAGCTTTTACAAACAACTTTAAAATAATGATCAAGATGCCCGTATTTTTAAAAGTATGCATTATACACACACACATAAAAATCTGTATATATTTACATAATAGATAATTCACTAAATATGAATATAGTTAAGATAAGTTATTTTGAACAGAGAATAAAAGAATAAAGAAAAAGAGAGAAGCAAGGAAAAACACAAGTAAACAATAATTTAAAGATGTTAGGCAGTTGCTAACTGGAAACAAAATGAATTGAATCTTAAAATGCAGGAGCTGGCAGAGCACAGTGACTCTCGCCTGTAATTCTAGTACTGTAGAAGGCTGAGGTGGGAGGGATCGTTTGAGTCTAAGAGTGTGAGACCAGCCTGAGAAGGATGGCTTGAGCCCAGGAGTTTGAGGCTTCCGTGAGCTATGATCATACCACTGCATTTGCAACACAATAGTAAGGGGGGAAAAAAAAAAAAAAAAACTTAGGGGAATGTCCATGATTCAGAGAGCATGTGTGTTATGACCCCATTCAAATAAATTTGTATCTATGTGCAGGTGTGTATGTATAAAGCAATTAAAGAAAAACATAGTCAAAATGCTACCAGTGGCTACATCAAGGTAGTGAGATTTTGAGTGACAGTAACTTTTCTTCTGTATTACTATTCTCTTTCTTATAATAACAAATGTGATTCATAATAACTAAAACCATTTTTAGGGAGAAGGGACTATAGCATGTCACATACAGTAATTATTGTTTGTCATGCATTGTTTTATTTCATCTTTTTCAAATTGTCTCTAACAGCTATAAATTATTTTTAAATAGGAAAAAAATGATATCCTTTAAGCAGATATTTTCAGTAATCAAAAGAAAAAACAGAACATGGCTCAGCGCCCCTAGCACAGTGGTTACGGCACCAGCCACCTGCACCAAGGGTGGTGGGTTTGAATCCAACCTGGGCCTACTAAAAACAACAATGACTACTGCAACAAAAAAATAGCCAGGCATTGTGGCAGGCACCTATAGTCCCAGCTACTCGGGAGGCTGAGGCAGGAGAATCACTTAAGCCCAAGAGTTGGAGGTTGCTGTGAGCTGTGACACCCCAGCACTCTACTGAGGGCGACAAAGTGAGACTCTGTCTCAAAAAAAGGGGGAACAGAGTTACTCTAAATAGGCTAGAACTCCTTCAGCTACCCCAATAAAGTGCACGGTGAGCTTATTTAGCCAGAAAAAAAATTCAGTCACTAGATTCTTTTTTTCCTTCATTCTTTTTCTTCTATATATGTTTTCAATTATGTAAACCCCAGATTTGTTGAAAGAATCTCATCTTTAAAAAACTCCGCAGTATGGTTTTACTTATGTTTTCCAACTTATTATTTTCTACAACTCCACATGTCCCAAACTGAGCTCATTATCTTCTCTCCCACTTCAACCTGTTTCTCTTTTCATCTCCCTCTCCAGAGGAATATCACCACCATCCTTCCTGGATTCCTTCCTACGGTCCTTAGGCCTTCTGCACACAAGGCCTAAGTCCATCATTTCTACAGATTTTGCTCATCTAAGATCTCCCTTCATCACTCTCTACTTCTCCATCGCTGTTGTCCTCATCGGTTCTATCCAAATTGTAACAATTATCTTTAAATCATCCCTTCTATCTCTACTTCAACATTTTGATCAATAACTCCACAGAGAAACGTCCAGACTTTTTTCACACTAGGTGAACGAACAGTTGTGAATTGCTTGCCTAGATTCACTTCTTTCAAAGAACCAACTTTCCCCCCAAACACATTGTCTTGGGGGCTGCCAGTCACAGTAGCCTCACTCCCACGATACCCGTATTACAAGCCTCCCCATAAGGGGAGGGTCAAGGATTCAGGGATGAGCTCCTAATAAGAGAAGCAGCATCAGGCATTCTGTCCCAGGTGTTTTTTGCTAGGGTTAGAGGGAGAAGTACAGATTAAAACAGCAAACCCCTCTGTAAGACTTATTTCCTTGGAACTTTCTAGGAAAGCTATAGTGTAGATACACAAAGTAAGAGAATTATAGAGAACTAAACATTCTTTGTCGCGACCCATGGGGCCCCTATGGCCCTGGTCTCAGTTACCGCAGGAAGGAACCAGGCGAGAGGCAGATTAGAAGGACAAACTTGTAGGAGACAGGCTAGCCCTTACTTGAAGGGTAGAGGGTAGCCCGGAGCAACCTCCGCACCAGCCTTTTATTGAGACAGAATAAAACAGGTGAGGGGAGTAATTAACAATGACTGCGTGCTGAGGGCATGGGCTCTTTCTCCATAAGGAGCTCCTGTGGACCAATGGCCCGAGGTCCACCCCTCAGCTACAGATCATCTTGCTCAGATGTCATCTGGCTCTTGGCGTCCCCTACAATACTTACTACAACAGTCACCAATATCAACTCATCTGAGGAATAACTGAGAACAAGACATTCTCCTGGCAAGCCTGGAAATCTCTTGTGACTTGGAAGGCAAGTTACCAAGTAACTCAGTAATCCTGGAGGAGCAAAGTTCAGTCCTGTAGTAGTAAGGCTATTGTTAAACAGTAAGCATTTTATGACAGTTCCTTAAAGGATTAGTGGAGAAAAATTGCATTTAGTATTTTGAAGATCTTTTCCTTGAGTACACACTCTGTTGGCACCTATGAGATCATTTCCCTGAGCGTGCAGCCCCTGCACGTCTTTGCTTAGTAATCTTTCCACCCATTATATATCTTCTCAATAAAACGACTCTGCGAGAAGCGCTCTGTGCTATCCTGCACCTATGGTCAGCCTCACCTCTTGCAGCATGTACTGTCAATCTGTGTCTCGTGTGATCATTTATGCAGTCACGACAGAGAATTATTTTAATTATCCTATACATAGGCATAGGTTTTCATCCAGTTTAGGAACCAATTGTAATTCTAGACAAGTAACCAGACTAAGTGGTGGTCTGTGATTATTTCAACTTTATTATCAGTGTGGTGATCAAAAAAGGGAGAGCTATTAATTCAAAATACTATTTTCAACTAGGCCATAAACGTCATTATGTTTTTATACGCTGCATTATAGGATTGTCATAACAGTTATCTATTTTTCAGTTCTAACTTTTTCTTGACAAATGATATGCATAAAAATTACACACATCTTAAGTGTATAGCTCAATACATTTTCACAACTTAACTTTGCTAGTGCATATTTTGTATGTACATAATCAAATTTTAAGATCTCTAAGATAAAGAATATGTTTTCACTTTCCATTAACACCTGGCTCAATCCTAGGCCCAAAGATAACGCCCAATGGTGCTGGCATTTTCCTTTACCTACCAGGTTGTCATTTTGTACCAGAAAGTCATTAGCTAGAAAGGTAGAAAAGCTACTCCAGCATAAATTCATTTTAAACAGTAATTTTTTTTTTTTTTTTAGGACAGGAGCCTCAAGCTGTCCCCCTCAGTAGAGTGCTGTGGCATCACAGCTCACAGCAACCTCCAACTCCTGGGCTCAAGCAAGTCTCCTGCCTCAGCCTCCCAAGTAGCTGGGACCACAGGCGCCCGCCACAACGTCCGGCTATTTTTTTTTTTTTTTTTTGGTTGCAGTTGTCATTGTTGTTTGGCAGGCCTGGGCTAAATTCGAACCCGCCACCTTGGGTGTACATGGCTGGCACCTTAGCCACTTGAGCCACAGGTGCCGAGCCTAAACAGTAATTATATTAATCTCCAGCAATTATCTAGTGTTTATAGGTACTATCATTATTTCTCTTTTATAGACTAGCAAACTGTAGTGAAGACAGATTTAAAAAATTGACCAAGGCTGGGTGTGGTGGCTACAGCTTAAAAACTGTAGATCCTACTGAGAGATTTTTGGGTAACTTCTATGCTATGAACCAGATTTTATTGTGAATACATCTACTAAAAAATAAAATAACGGTAGGCATTAGGCATTTAGTAAACACTTTGTTTGGTTATAGTTCTACTCAATATAGCTAAGATGAAAAAAAAATTTATTGACACTTTAAATATAATCAAAGTGAAGAAAATAATTTATTCATGAATTTAATGTCTCAGCCATGTAATTCTCTAAATAGTCCAAGAGGACTGACATATCTTGATTCTGAACTAGTAGAGACTACACATGAATAATATATAGATTATCAATCTGTGCTGAAGAAAGAGAAGATAGAATTTTAAAATTATTTCAAAATTCCTTTATAATTTAAGGTATACATCACTTTGGCTTTAAAAGAAAAAAACCTACTAAATATCTAACAAATTATCTTTTCTTTAAAAAGATTTCCATTACTACAACTAAAAAGTAGGGCAGTAAAAGACAATGATACACTATCAAAATTGGGGAGAACATGGCCTTAACCTTTAACAACTATCTCTTGCTCTTTCTACCCCCAAACATCTCTATCAATGAATGTCTTTCAAACCACAACAGCCATACCAGTCTATATCTGTTTTAATGACTTAATGATCTAGAACAATGAAAGGATGATAACTCCATTAAGCTAGCAGCCCAAACTGCTTTGCATACAGCCCTATAAATTACCAGGAAAGTAATACATTAATCTCTTAACAAACATTCTTGGGGAACTGGATGGGGAAGAGGGCAGAGATGAGTGCAATTCTATTAAAGATTTGCATGGTCATAAAGTTCTGGAGCTGGAAGATTTCATCTTATCCAACTTTCTCATTTTACAAATGAGGGAACAGAATGTTGAAAGAAGTTCAACAACTCATCCAGAATCATTAAGTTCATAGTAAAATCATAATCCTGAGCCCCATTCCTTCGACCTCTGCCACCTTGGGTGTACGTGGCTGGCACCTTAGCCACTTGAGCCACAGGTGCCAAGCCTAAACAGTAATTATATTAATCTCCAGCAATTATCTAGTATTTATAGGTACTATCATTATTTCTCTTTTATAGACTAGCAAACTGTAGTGAAGAGAGATTTAAAAAATCTCTCGACCTCTGCCACCACCACCTGCCAGGAAAACAGGAAGGGGGAGAGGAGCCCACGTCACCTGTCACCCAAGTCCTCCAGCTGTGCCACCCAAAGAGTATAAGATGTTTGCCATAGCCAAGCTTGCCTGCACCTTGCTCTGATCCAAGCTGGATCCAGAGTTGCATAGAGACCAATTTCTGCAGCAGTGTTATCTCAACCAGAGGCTGGGACTGGAGAGGGCTCTGCAGTATTTAATAATCGTGCTCAGAATGGTGTGTCGTAGCTAATCCAAAGGCAGTTTCAGATCAGTGGAATCAGCGGAGACATTGATACCAAATGTATTGATACAACTGCAGCAGTAGGAGCGACTAGTTCTGGTACTGGTACTGGAACAATCTTTGTAAGCCTTATCCTTGGTTGTGTCAGAAACCCTTCCCTGAAGCAAAGGCTGTTCGTATAAAATATCCTGGAATTTGCCTTGTCTGAAGCTAAGGTTCTCTTTTTTTCCAATGGTTGGTTTTCTTGATTTGTTTGCCATGTAACAAATAACTGCTTGAAATGTTGGCATTTCTAGTACTTGTGGATGTAATTTTGCATATCTGACTGACATTCTGAAACCTGTAGTATTGGTGTGATAGAAATGTACATTATTTCTAAAGTCATTGCATTAAACGTGAAAACTTTAAAAAAAATCATAATCCTAACCATTGTCTACTCTTAATAATAATGGCTAACAATTTTAATCAAAGACTCTATACTACTGCGCTGAGTACACTACATTAAGGTTTACTGCTCTGTTAAATTGGCGGCATTCCCATCTCCATTTAATCGCAAAGCCTCTGGCCAAATTAAAAGAGAATATAAGAAATAGACCATTCTTTGAAAAAATAAAAGCCCAATTTCCAATAATATCAGTCACCAAAATGGGATTAATGTGATCTCTATCTCTAGTGCTTTGGGCTTCCGGCCAGTAACCAAATCACTAGAGATAGAGGATCACATTAATGATCTATCTGCCCCTAAGAGAAGATAGCATCTTAAGCTTCAAATTATTTTTATAATTTTCAAATCATTGACTAGCATGCACTCATAAGTAACCAGATTTGAGGATCCAAGATGACATGACCACAAGTCCTGAGAAACAACAGACAATAGAAACAGAGTTCAGGAGAATCAGACAAATGTTCAAGGAGATAAAATACAAGACTGGGACCTTTAGCAGAGACCCGGAAACTACAAAAGTAAATTCTGGCACTGAAATATACTTTCACCAAAATATCACCTCAATGGAGATTGTATAGCTGATGAGAAAATTAGAAAACTAGTACATCAGTCAGAAGGAAACATCAAGGTGAAAGGCACATACAAGGATAGAAAATAGAGGAAATAATCTGAGACAGGGAGGATACTATGAAGAGTTCTAATTCTTGGCTCGGCGCCTGTGGCTCAAGCGGCTAAGGCGCCAGACACATACACCTAAGGTGGCGGGTTCGAATCCCCAGCCCGGACCCGCCAAACAACAATGATGGCTGCAACCAAAAAATAGCCGGGTGCTGTGGCGGG
>NW_003852452.1:5447731-5450223 GCF_000181295.1 Otolemur garnettii
AAAAAAAAAAAAAAAAAAATGCAACAATCAGATACGGAAGACCTCTTATGCCCAGCCCCAACAGGTTCACCAAATCCGGAAGAAAATGAGGGAAATCATGACCAGAGAGGTGCAGACGAATGACTTGAAAGAAGTTGTCAATAAATTGATTCCAGATAGCATTGGAAAAGACACAGAAAAGGCATGCCAATCTACTTATCCTCTCCATGATGTCTTCGTTAGAAAAGTAAAAATGGCTGAAGAAACCCAAGTTTGAGTTGGGGAAACTCATGGAGCTTCATGGTGAAGGTCATAGTTCCAGAAAAGCTACTGGGGATGAGACGGGCGCTAAAGTTGAACGAGCTGATGGATATGAACCACCAGTCCAAGAATGTGTCTAAAATTCAGGCTTTTAATAAGGACAAATAAAGAATTCTATTTGTGAAAAAAATAAATAAATAAATCACAGAGGTACTTAATGATAAAATTGCTGAAATCCTAAAGACAAAGAGAATATGATACAAGCAGGCAGATGAATAAAAAGATAGATTGACCTGGAAACAGCAGCTGCAACAATGGAACCCACAAGACAATAGAATATCTTTCAAAGCAACAAATGCTTCAAAAAAATGGAAAAGATACATATTTAGACAAACCAAAACTGAGATAAATCATCATAAGCAGACAGCACTAAATAATGAATACTAAAAGACGTTCTTTCAGTAGAGTCAAAACAAATCAAAGATACATGTTTTAATTTCTGGATTAATCACCAAATAATAGTGAAAGAACATATAGCCATCATGCTAATGGCAAATAAGGAATAAAGATAAGAAAGAGGAGGAGAAAGAACATAGGAAAGGCGAGACAAGAAGAAAATAAAAACAGTAGAACCTCCCTAGTTAACCACCTCCCTACATTGACCACCTCCCTAAGTTGGCCTAATTTTCATAGATCAGATCTGTACCACATGTGTGTATGAGTACAGTAGGCCTAGATCCTCATGCTGACCACATCCACATGTTGACCAATTGTTACAGGCCCTTGGATGATCAACTTATAGACTTTCTGCTGTATTAACAAGGTAGATTTAAACCCAAGGATACCAGTAATCACCTTAAAAATGTAAAGGTACAAAATCTTCTGATTAAAACGGAAAAATCATCAAGAGGAATATTTAAAAACAGCAATGTTCTGTTTTCAACATGTATAAGATATAGAAAGGTCAAAAGGAAGAAAATTTAAGATCATATATTATGCAAAAATAAAAGTTTTGGTCAGAATCCCAAATAGGACGTGGTATCTAATAAGTAGCTAGAAGCCACCTGTGAGTCATAAAATCAATTTCTACTAATTGGGAATAATGGAAGAGTAAGAGATCACAAGTAACCCCAACTCATGATTAAACAAAATTAACCTAAACAAATCTGGTCTCGGTATAAAACAGAATTCTATATTAAGCATTAAGCAAAGCCCAAGTATAGAAAGACACCTGTCACAAATTAAAATTGATACTCACAATTTTGAGCACATTTTCCACTATGCCCACATCAGGACCAAACTATGTAACAAAAACTCTAGAGCAGAAGAGGAACTAGTGGTTGAGGAAGACACACTCATAGTTTCTAGGGTGCTGGCACTGTTCTGTTCCTTTGTTGTTGTTGTCCCCCAGGCCAGAGTGTACTGGTATGATCACAGCTCACTGTAACCTCAAACTCCTGGTCCCAGTTCATCCTCCTGAGTAGCTGGACTACAGGTGCTTGCTACCACTGTTCAGCTAAATTTTTTTAATTTTTGGTAGAGACAGGGTTTCCCTGTGTTGCCCAGGCTGTTCTCAAACTCCTGGCCTCAAGTAATCCACCCTTCTTGGCCTCACAAAGTGCTGGGATTATAAGTCTGGGCCCTTGTTCCTGGCTCTGTTCTGTTTCTTCATCCAGATGGTAGTTGGAGTTCTCAATTGTAATAATTAATTAAACTGTAGCGTATGTTTAATATTTTATATATACTTAATATTTTATACATATAAATACATAATTACATATTTATACTAATATAAAAACATTCAATGTCACTGTCTTTTAAAAAAACACAACAGCCATTTTCTCGACTATGCTCCTCTTTGCAAATACTAGAGGGGGATCAAGTTAGGCTGAGAGCCCAGAGGTCACACTCACCGCCCTTGACTGCCCTGCCTTGTTGCCTCCTCCATCCTCATGACCATGGTGACACCTCGAACTTCATCTCACTGAAGTCACCATGTCACATTGATGGGTCTCTATGCAACTCCAAACAAAAGATTCCCTTTAAAATATAGTTTTCCCTGATCCATAGTAATTTTTGCATCATCACAAAATGCCTTAAAATTATTTCTGTCTCTAAACCAGCAGAACCAGGTAAATGGCCCTATCGTACCCTGAATAAGTTAGCATTTGCTTAAGCAAAGCAAGCTTGGCATCAGTGCTATACTAAGCCATTAAGCAAAGCAGCGGGTAGGTGAAGACTAAGTGATGGTT
>NW_003852452.1:5450633-5451119 GCF_000181295.1 Otolemur garnettii
TGACATTGCTAGTAGCACACAGAAGCAGGACTTGAGCACAGGTCTTGGCACTCGGGAGTTAATTTAAGACTTCCTCATACAGGAAGCTGTTTATGACAGTGATCCGCCAGGAAGCTATGACACAGAGAAGGGGCGAATAGTGGGTTTTTCCAAAACCTGTGTGTACAGGGATGATACATAGGCAATTTATCTAAATTCCATCATGGAGTGAAATAAAATAAAAACCAAAGAGCATAGGAAGTGGTACTCTTTCAGAAACAATAGGAAGGAGGCAACACCCCTAGAACCCCCTACTACCTGCCCTACCTTTTAATTTTCTTTTCCGTTTTCCATCTCTGCTCCTGCGACCATGAAACGGAAAGGAGAGATGTATGTATGTTTCCAAACACCAAACCTTCCCATTCCCAAGAAACCCAAGTTCCTTATCTAAATCCCCTAGAATATCTCCTTCCCCAATCTGCTTATTTTTATTTTATTCATTTGGTC
>NW_003852452.1:5451161-5452809 GCF_000181295.1 Otolemur garnettii
TTGTGGTCCATCCTGCCTCTGTTTTCTTCTGTGACTGCAAACATCATAAATAACCCATCCCCGGCCCCTTTGAAGGTTGTAAATTCTTCTGCCTACATCATCTTTGTCTCCCCTCCTGACGAGCATAACTAAAATAAATCTCACATTTACATGATAAAAAAAATCTATACAATTTCTTTCATATATTTTTGCCAGACATATGTGTTCATTCACAGATTTATTTGATCTTAAGATGATAGCGTTTATTACAGAATACAGATTAATTACATAGATTAGCAGACAGAATACAGATACAGAATACAGATTAATTATATAGATTCACTGACAATTATATATCAAGCAGTAATTTTTTAAAAAATCACTAGGAAATGAATTATAACAAATGGCAAATACATAAAAACCTCATGAATGGTGATCATTATGATTACGATATGATAATTTATGGTAATTTATCACTTTGATAATGATAAAGATAATGCTGATGATGGTTATGATCAATCTATAAACTAAATACCACTGTAACCGTATACACACAAAAACCCCATGTCTTTCCAAATGATAGTAAATAGAACAAGTCTACAATGATGGTTCAACTATAGTCAGGCCACTAATACTAGTTTTTGCCCAAATGCCTCCTTAGTGACTTAGAATTCATTATATTTCTAAAGGCATTGCCAGATGCCAATCAATACGTAAAAAGTACCAAAGAAGAAAAATAGAACAAATGCCTTGAAAGATTATCAAGTAGCAACATAGTTTTTTTATTTGCAATTTCTGGAAAGCTGAAAAGTAATTCCCATCACACCTTGAATTATAGACCATCCAGGTTTTTCATTTACTTATAGAAGCGCTTTTGTCAGGTCGCTCTTTTGGTACCATTTATTATTTAGGGAATGCCAACAGAATTGTAAGACACTGTCCATATATGTTGGGTCATGCCCAAGCTGGATGGCACAAACAAGATGAGACACAAACCTCAGGAGTAGCCGGGAGTGCTAAGTCCTTCTTTGCTCTTTTGTTTATTTCTATGCTGCTTTCTTAGAAGACAGAGAACAAAAGCATCACTGTCGGCGATCAAAAGATGAAGAGAAGAAAAAAACAGAAAACGTGGCCAAAGTCAGGACTCATCAGATAAAACAGGGAAAATTGCCTTAATTCATCTATTACAATCCTAGTTTTTGTTAGAATAAAAAGGGATATTGTTCTCCTGAGTCCCAGAATTAAAAAAAAAAAAAGAACTCTAAGAAATGAATTTGTGAAGTCAAACAATTTAAGAAATGTAATTGGGTAAGAATAAGATTTGCTTTGAAGCTTGATCAACTGAATTTTACTGGTGCTATTTTTTTTATGATGAAAACTAGTTTGGTCAAAATAATACGGTTGGCCATTCTTAGCATAAAGACAACCAATAATAAAATTATGATAGAACTGAGAAATAGATATTGTGGCCCATGTATCATTTTCAATACGAGAGGAAATATTACAGATGGAGGAAGAACCAGGATTCTGGAGCCAATCTGTCTGGGTTTAAATCTTGTCCTTGTGGCTTGGTGCCTGTGGCTCAAGCGGCTAAGGCACCAGCCACATACACCTAAGGTGGTGGGTTCGACCCCAGCCCGGGCCCGCCAAACAACAATGATGGCTGCAA
>NW_003852452.1:5453549-5459770 GCF_000181295.1 Otolemur garnettii
TCAAACTGTAAAAAAAAAAAAAAAAAAAAAAAACGCCTCTGGTAGAAAGTAACAGAAAACCCTGTGAATGGTGGCTTAAGCTATAAAAATATTTTGTGCTTATTTTATAAGAATTTTAGAAGCAGACAATCTCAGAACTGGGTCAGTGAGCCAAAAATATCACCCAGGACTCAGGCTCACGCCAGCTCTGCATTCTGACTGTGCTTAGCTAGCTGTCTGCCCTTGGTTCCCACTTTGGTTGCTTAAAATCAGGAGCTCTAAGCATCAGGAAGGGAGGCAGAGAAAGGAGAGTGCCACGAGGTCGCCGGCCACATGTACACTGAAGCCTGTCCCTCAAGAGGACTCACATTGTCTCTCTCCCGTCAGCAGGTAGCTGGCTCTCCAGGATCACAGGGGGAGGCCGCAGAATAGCTGTTGAGTGAGCCCACTAGCAGTGTCTGTTACTTTGACAAAGAGACTCTATCAGAGAAACCAACAACAAATGTCACACATTTGATGAGACACTCGAAGTGTTCTAATTAAAACTCCCAACAAGCAAAGTCTGCTCATTCACAGTTGTTATTCAATATTTTCATGGAAGTCCTAAACAATGGCCAGCAGTCAAAAAATCAACTGCAAATCTTAGATTTGAAATTTAAATTACCTTTCAGGTACGATGTACACTATTCAGGTGATGGGTACACTGAAAGCCCTGACTTGTATCCAAAAAAAGCACTTTACCCCTTACATCTATTGAAATTTTTTATAAAGAAAGAAAAAAGAAACTAAATGAAATTAACATTTAATTTTCCATCTCACAACTCACAGCAACATTTGAAATATTGAACAGCTACACGTGGCTAGTGGCTACAATACTGACAGCGCAGATAACAGATAACGTGTTGGTCACCTGCAAAAGTTTGACAGGGCTGCCGTTTGGAGACAAAGTTGTCAGTGTCTATCCACCTTTAAAATGTAAGTATCTGTTGAAAGCACAATAATTCATCCTGCTGAAATACACAAGTGTACAAAAATACACTTGCAAAATGGCATCATCGTTACCAACACTCAGAAACTGATATAAGTACCCATGACACATTCAGATGATACCATACCACATACTGCAACTATGCGAAAAAAGATAACCTGAGTGTGTGGAGGGGCCTGGGTAGTGGCACACCCAGAAAGAGCATGGAAGCTCTGAGGCCCTTCTCCAGATCTCACCCTATGTTCTCTTTCATCTTGATGGTGGTGATAAAATTTAAAAATATATTGGCTTAGCACTGTAGCTCAGTGACTAGGGCACTGGCCACATACACCAAGGCAGGTGGGTTCGAACCCTGCCCAGGCCTGCTAAACAACAATGACAACCACAACAACAACAACAAAAATAGCCAGGTGTTGTGGCGGGCACTTGTAGCCCCAGCTACTTGGGAAGCTGAGGCACGAGAATCACTTAAGCCCAAGAGTTGGAGGTTGCTGTGAGCTGTGATGTCACTGCACTCTACCAAGGGCAACATAGTGAGACTCTGTCTCAAAAAAAAAGAAAAATTTAAAAATATATGCTAAGTTATGGTCTCCTATGACTAAAACTAAAATATCAAGATCAAGTGGGGAGAAAAAAAAAGGATGACATAGATAATTATAAAATTCATAAGTAAGGATGCCTAACTCATACTGTTAAGTGATTCAAGCAAGTTATGGATCATGAGCACACTATGATCCCATTTTGATTCTAAATCTATGTTATATTATTTGTATAAATATGGACATTTGCCTTTGTTTCAGGACTGGGACCAAAGGTGCCTGGGGCACAAAATATAAGGCACTCGTTTTCCTACTTAAGTCTGCAGAACGTCTCCTGCAAAGAAGAGTGGTGAGAAGAAGGCCCGGCTGCCATCAAGGAGGTGGTGCCTCGAGAATCACCATCAACATTCACAAGCGCATCCATGGAGTGGGCTTCAAGAAGCGTGCCCCTCGGCACTCAAAGAGATTCGGAAATTTGCCATGAAAGAGATGGGAACTCCAGATGTGCGCATTGATACCAGGCTCAACAAAGCTGTCTGGGCCAAAGGCATCAGGAATGTTCCATGCCGTATCTGTGTGAGGTTGTCCAGAAAACGTAATGAAGGTGAAGATTCACCAAGCAAGCTCTATGCTTTGGTTACCTGCCACCACTTTCAAAAATCTACAGTCAACATGGATGAGAACTAACTGGTGACTGTCAGACACATCAAATAAAGTTATAAAACCACAAACTATATATATATAGTTTGCTATATACATAGCAAATAGCACCTCCTTAAATTTTCCACCCCAGATTCCTCACTCAACATACCCTAGTCCTAGCTCTGATATGTTTGCATGGACATAAAAAAAAATTTGAGAAGAATAACACATGAGTGAAGGAGTATTTTAATTTTGACTTTATTCACCACTATGTCATTTGGGGTATTTTGAGGAAGGGTGTGACCTGATGCAAGTCACATAAGGAGGCCTCTATCCAAGGGACCAGTAGAGAGGACGGCCGCAGTGAAAGCCCTGCGTCAGCCCCGGAATCCCCTCGAGTGAACTGATGTTAATGTTTGAGCTGGCTTTAGTATGTCCCATTCCACGCCATTTCTAAGGACTTTAATTTACTTGATTCATTCTCTGACTCTGAACAGAAGAAATACCATCAGAACTCTTTTTGTATAAATAATCACACTACCTCCTATTTGGATTTCTGGGAGGTATTTTGGGGTTTATTTGTTTTGTTTTGTTTTGTTTTGTGAGACAAGGTATCACTCTCTCACCTAAGCTAGACGACATTGGCATCATCATAGCTCACTGCAACTTCAAACTCCTGCGCTCAAGTGATCCTCCTGCCTTCACCTTCCAAGGAGCTGAGACTATAGGAGTGCACCACCACACCCAGCTAGCTTTCTTTCTTTCTCTCTTTATTTTTCTTTCTTTCTCTCTTTCTTGCTTTCTTTCTTTCTCTCTCTCCCTTCTCTCCTTTCTTCCTTTTTATTTATTTATTCATAGAGACACAGGTCTCACTTTTGTTCAGGCTGGTCTTGAACTCCTGGCCTCAAGCCATCCCTCTGCCTTGACCTCCCAAAGTGCCAGGATTTACAGGCGTGAACCACCTCACCTCACCCGATTTGTACTTTTTCACATTATATTCTCAGTGATTGATTACTGGGCACTTTAAGGTCACAGTTTCTGTATAATTATGCAATCAACTGAGTAAAATGTAATGACTTGAAAAACATGGAAAGTGGTCAATTATTTGCCAGATATTTATAGTAGCTTAGGTCAGTGGTCCATGTACAGACATGGCTGCTAACCATGGAATTTCCAAAATGAATACAGGTGACTTCAGTCTTTTCTATTCAAAGTCTCTTTGTCTCTTCTGATCAATGTTCGGGCACTTTGTTGTGTTTTTTTTCCAATTTTTGACCTTGACATGATTATGTCAAGTGATATTTAATAACCTTATTTTTTTCAGGAGACCGTGTCTGCTGTATCCGGTTATATTTGGTAATTAAAGCTAGCAATCAGCTTAGCTTTATTTTCGTTTGTACACTTTCCATGTAAGAAGTCTGTATCTTAAGATAAAGAATAGGAAGTGTTCCCTGTGTTTTATCCTGATAATAAACGCACATAGTTCTCTTTCTATTTATATATTATCTCCATGGGGTGTGAAATATTTCTATTGTGTTTTGCTGTTTTTCAAAAATAGAGCTAACGGTTCCCTTTCCTGTTTTAAAGCCTTTCAAAGCTGCCCATAAAACAATCCAACCCCTAATTCCACTATCCAAATTCACAATTATAAATTCATAAATGACTGTGACAAATCACGAAACATTTTAAAATGCATATTGTCTCCTTTTTATGTTTCCCAAGTGTAATTTTTAAAGACAAATGCAGTATCCCCAAATTCTCTGCTGTGACTCACATATCACAACAGTCAGCTTACAGAAGAGTGAACCCTCGCCTGAATCAGCCAGCTGCTTGTTCCCTGTGAGGCCAAACAATGGATTTGGACTCGGTCATTTTCCTAATGCTTTGGTCAACTTAGCAAACATAAAAATAATGCTAGTGGTGTAGAAATTAAAGTTAAGATGATATCAACCTGTAACTTTAAAGTTCCATTTAAAGCAGACGTTTGTTATTTCTTTGGAGAATAAACAAACTAAATTGATATTTTAATATTAAATAAACTGGCTTATGTTTTTAGATGCATGTATGTTTTAAAATTTTAATCTGTTTCTTGGTTAAAGGAAGAGTGAAGTCACTTTTAAAGAAAAGAAATTAACTATTTTTAAATTTGCAGGTTCATTCCATTTCATTCCTGTGGTTTTTTTCATTTGGATTTAATCGCATGAAAAATAACATGGGTTTAGTTTCCTAATATTCACTGCGGGCCTTGAGAAATTTAAATCCTTTAAAAGCCTTCAGCAGGTCATTGCTAATTTCCATTAATATAATCATACAGAAGGGTTTATCAATATTCTCTTTTTTTTTTTTTTTGAGACAGAGTCTCAAGCTGTTGCCCTGGGTAGAGTGCTGTGGCGTCACAGCTCACAGCAACCTCAAATTCTTTGGCTTAAGCAATTCTCTTGCCTCAGTCTCCCAAGTAGCTGGGACTACAGATCCCTGCCACAGTGCCTGGTTATTTTTCTTGTTGTTGTTGTTGTTGTTGCAGTTGTTTGTTTTTTTGTTTTTGAGATAGAGCCCCAAGCTGTCACCCTGGGTAGAGTGCCATGGCATCACAGCTCATAGCAACCTCCAATTCCTGGGCTCAAGCAATTCTCCTGCTTCCATCTCCCAAGTACCTGAGACTACAGGCACCTGCCACAACACCCGGCTATTTTTTGGTTGTAGTTGTCATTGTTGTTTGGCAGGCCCAGGCTGGATTCTAACCCACTAGCTCAGGTGCATGCGGTTGTTACCTCAGCCTCTTGAGCCACAGGCACTGAGCTACAGTTGTCATTGTTGATTTTAGCTGTCCAGGGCTGGGTTCAAACCATACACCTCTAGCGTTGGTGTATGTGGCTGGCACCCTACTCACTGAGCTACAGGCGCTGAGCCTATCAATATTCTTTTATAAATATTTTCTTTCTTTCTTTTTTTTTTTTTTTTTTTGAAACACAGTCTCACTTTGTTGCCCTCGGTAGAATGCTGTGGCGTTCCAGCTCACAGCAACCTCAAACTCTTGGGCTTAAGCGATTCTCTTGCCTTAACCTCCCAAGTAGCTGGGACTACAGGCACCTGCCACAATGCCCAGCTATTTTTTGTTTCAGTTGTCATTGTTGTTTAGCTGGCTCAGGCTGGGTTCGAACCCGCCAGCCTCGGTGTATGTGTCTGGTGCCATAACCAGTGTGCTACGGGCACTGAGCCAGAGCCTCACTTTTTTGCCCCTGGTAGAGTGCTGTGGTGTCATAACTCACAGCAACCTCAAACTCTTGGGCTTAAGCGATTCTCTTGCCTTAGCCTCCCATGTAGTTGGGACTATAGGCACCCGCCACAACACCTGGCGATTTTGTTGTTGTTGTTGTTGTTGTTGTTGGAGTTGTCTTGTTGTTTGGTAGGCCTGGACTGGATTCAAACCCACCAGCTCTAGTGTATGTGGCTGGCGCCCTAGCCTCTGAGCTATAGGTGCTGTGTTATAGGTGCCGAGCCTTTATTAAATATTTCAGATGTTTCTTTCCAGACCTCAATTTACATACCTAAATTAAAATCAGAAGGCTGAAATAAATAATCTCTATAGGCTGAAAATTCTATGACCCTATTTAAATTTTGAAATGGTAAAATAAAAATTTCATGGCTCTTTTGTTATTTGATGTACATAATTTTTTTTCTTTTAAAATGTCTAACTAATTACTCCATTTCTCTGCCACGATTACAGATTAATTGCTTATTACTACCACTACTTGAATTAGGTGTATTAATCAGGTCTCTTATTTGAAGGGAAACACAATACCACTTATTAGTTTAAGCAAAGACAAAAGTTATGGTTCATATACCTGGAGATTCAAGGGGCTAATCACTCTGGGTAGAGCATGATCCAGGTGGTCAAATGGCTCACGGGTTTGTCTCTATCTCTAAGTTCTTCTCTCCTTCGTGTTGGGTTCATTTCTGGGTGTATTTTGAAAGAGCTAGGAAATTTCAACCTAAAATGAGTCCTGGCTCGGCGCCTATAGCTCAACCGGCTAAGGCGCCAGCCACGTACACCTAAGGTGGTGGGTTCGAAT
>NW_003852452.1:5461040-5463372 GCF_000181295.1 Otolemur garnettii
TGTCATAGCTCACAGCAACTTCAAACTCTTAGACTTAAGTGATTCTCTTGCTTCAGCCTCCCAAGTAGCTGGGACTACTGGCGCCCACCACAACTCCTGGCTATTTTTTTTGTTGTAGGTGTCATTGTTGTTTAGCAGGCCCCGGCCAGGTTTGAACATACCAGCCCCAGTATATGTGGCCGGTACCCAAACCACTGAACTAGCCAGCTAGTGGGCTGCCTAGCCAGCTAGTTTTTCTGTTCTTAGTAGAGACAGGGTCTCACTCTTGGTCAGGCTGAGATTAACTTTTGAAATGGAATGTTGTTTGGGGTCATGGGTAATGCTGATTATTATTTATATTATGGGTAATGGGTTATGCCTATTATTGTTATTTAAGATAAAGATTAACATGGTTTTTACTCTGAACTTTAATGTATGAAACTGTGATTTTGGAAATGGAAGAATGGAACAGTATTGGAGAGGCTATTTTCACTTTTCTCTAGAATCACTAACCTTCTTACAAATAAAGATTGGCAGTGTCTGTCTCTGCATATTGGCTGACAGTGACAGGCAGCCGGACCCTCTTCACCCAGTAACACCACATGCATGGTAAATAAACCTCTTTCTTTTATTGATCTACCTAAATTGTGAGTTGATCTTTTAGCGAAAGTTTCTCCTTCACTCCCACAATTTCCTATGTGTAGCGTTGAAATGACTACTGTTAGCTTCGTTCATCTTTGCAGGCTATGAACTCAACACTCCTGTTATTGAAAAGCACATGTCTTTCCTGACAGCTCCAGAGAGTCTAGGATGGATTCAAGAGAATCCCTTAAGCCCAAGAGTTTGAGGTTGCTGTGAGCTGGGACCTCAAAGCAAGAGGGTGACAAAGTAAGACTCTGTCTCAACAAAATAAAAAAAAGTTCTATATGCACCCCCCACAAAAAATTAATGTGGGGCAACTAGTATTTTTTGAGACAGAGTCTCACTTTATCACCCTTGGTAGAGTGCTATGGTATCACAGCTCACAGCAACCTCCAACTCCTGGGCTTAGGCGATTCTCTTGCCTTAGCCTTCTGAGTAGCTGGGACTACAGGCACCAACCACAACGCCTGGCTATTTTTTTGTTGCAGTTTGGCCGGGGCCAGGTTTGAATCCACCACCCTCAGTACATGGGGCTGGTGCCCTACCCACTGAGCCACAGGTGCCGCCTTAGGGGCAACTACTTCTTTTAAATAAGTTTCTTTAAATAATATTTGAAATTGTCAATAACAAAATAAATTTAGTACCTTAGTTCAGAATCATAATTTTACTTCCCTCAGTATTTTAATTGTATATAAGTAATCATCTTCATGACTTATCCAAAATATTTTTACTAAGTTAATAAGTTCTTTAGAGAGTACTTCAAGTAAGGAGCCTCTTCAGACAAGGTCTCCTGAATTTGAGGTAAATAGTATTATTTCAAATGCAAATGAGAATAGAGTTTCCTGTGACTCCAAGAGCCAGATACTCTGAGCCTCCAAATATTCACGTCATAATTAAGCACCTTTGGCACCTTTAGGCCTTTAGGGAAACAATTTACCAGATTAGTCATCATAAAGAACAAACCAAATAATCTTTTTTCCCTCCTTTTATTTTTTCTTTCTTTTTTTAAGGAATGTGGCATTTCTTTCTTCCTTTTTTTTTTTGATAGAGTACCACTTTGTCACTCTCAGTAGAGTGCTGTAGCGTCACAGCTCACAGTAACCTCAAACTCCAGGGTTTAAGCAACTCTCTTGCCTCAGCCTCCTAAGTAGCCGCCCACCACAACACCCGGCTATTTTTAGAGATGAAGTCTCACTCTAGCTCAGGTTGGTCTCGAATCGTGAGCTCAGGCAATCCACCCTCCTCGGCTTCCCAGAGTGCTAGGATTATAGGCTTGAGCTACCATGACTGGCCATGGCATTTATTTCTACTGGAAGGTAATCAGGCTCTGAGTGGGTGACCGTTTGCTTCTGAGGGTAAATTATGTAAATTTATGCAATAAATCAATGCTTCTAATTTGAAATATTTGTAGTGCTGGATAAAAGCCATTCACCTCCTTTTCATGGAATTGTATATAACTCTTTTAAGGAAGTAACAATAACATCCATCACTCACCTTTACATAGTATATATATATGTGTATGTGTATATATTTAACATTTGATTATAAGAAATGTGGGCTCAGTGCCTGTGGCTCAAGCGGCTAAGGCGCCAGCCACATACACCTGAGCTGGCGGGTTCGAATCCAGCCTGGGCCCGCCAAACAACAATGACAGCTGCAACCAAAAACCAGCCGGCCGTTGTGGTGGGCACCTGTAGTCCCAGCTACTTGG
>NW_003852452.1:5463590-5467471 GCF_000181295.1 Otolemur garnettii
CGCCTACAGTGCATCTTACAAGGGTAAATGTGAAATTTACTAAGTGTAGAATATAAATGTCTTAACACAATAACTAGAAAATGTGGTGAAGGCTATGTTAACCAGTTTGATGGAAATATTTCAAATTATATATAAAACCAGTACATTGTACCCCATGGTTGCATTAATGTACACAGCTATGATTTAATAAAAAAGTAAAAATGAAAATGAAAAAAGAATTCAAAAAAAAAGTTAAGGTCTTGCTTATAAAGGCAGAAAACAAAGAGAGTTAGTAGGATTATAACATGTTTTATAGAAGGCTGGTTTATGAATTCTAACAATCTAATTAGTTTATATTTTTTCCTGTATAACTTGTTCTCTTTTCCTTTTCAATTTAAAAGAGTGTATTTAGGTTCGGTGGCTCATGCCTGTAATCCTAACACTCCGGGAGACTGAGGCAGGTGGATCCCTTGAGCTCAGGAGTTCAAGACCAGCCTAAGGAAGAGCAAGACCCTGTCTCTAAAAATAAAAAATAAAAAAAAGGGAGGTGCCTGTGGCTCAAAGGAGAAGGGCACTGGCCCCATATGCCAGTGGTGGTGGGTTCAAAGCCAGCCCTGCCCAAAAACTGCAAAAAAAAAAAAAAAAAAAAATTAGCCAAGCTTTGTGCTGGGCGCCTGAGTCCTAGCCACTTGGGAGGCAAAGGAGGATCACTTGAACCCAAGAGTCTAAGGTTACTGTGAGCTAGGTTGAGGCCATGGCACTCTACCTAGCCTGGTCAACAGAGTGAGACTCTATCTCAAAAAAAAAAAGTGTATTTAACATTCCATCTCAGACTATGTAATAGTCACGAATTCTTTGTGTGATAGAGGAAAGAGAGAAGTTAATCAGTAATGAAGATCAACAGTTCAGAGTGAAGAAGTCTTCCCTGGAGCCTTTAGTCATTTACAACATTTTACAAGACAATTTAAAGGGTCCCAACTGTCCCCTTAAAGTTGCCATACTCACATATTGCAAAATTTTCCAAAGAAGTGGCCAACATGTAGAGAATATTTTATATTTTGTAAATAAAGGCACATTAAGCTGTAATTTCTCATTTGCCTAAGTACGACAACTTTGGGGACACTCTGTATTTTTTTTTTTTTTTGAGAGACGGAGCCCAAAGCTATCCCCCTGGGTAGAGTGCCATGGCATCACGCTCACAGCAACCTCTAACTCCTGGGTTCAAGCGAGTCTCCTGCCTCAGCCTCCCAAGGAGCTGGGACCACAGGTGCCCACCACAACGCCTGGCCATTTTTTGGTTGCAGCCGTCATTGTTGTTTGACGGGCCCGGGCTGGGGATTCGAACCCGCCACCTTAGGTGTATGTGGCTGGTGCCTTAGCCGCTTGAGCCACAGGCGCCTAGCCGACACTCTGTATTTTAACAGCTCATAATCTTTGTGTCAAAAAGATTTTTTTAAAAATCGGACTGGGTATACAGCAGCTCTTTCTAATGCATACCGATATTCTGTCTCCAATAGCTCTTACTCTTTCTGAAGGGATTATTTCCTTAACCAATTTCTGGATTAGTAAATTGATTCCCTAAGGAAAAAAGTCTATAAAAATTAGAATTCTACATAAAACATGGTATGTAGAACATTCAAATTTCAGATGGGCACAAATTTGAATGCCAGCCTTCTCACTACAGTTCCGACTGACTCTCTTAAAAGGAGGTCATGTGAGAAGGACATACTGGCTCACGCCTATAATCCTAGCACTCTGGCAGGCAAAGACTTGTGGATTGCTTGAGGTCAGGAGTTCAAGACCAACCTAAGCAGGACCAAGAGCCCTGTCTCGACTAAAAATAAAAAATCTAGCCAGGAATTGTGGCCAGCAGCCGTAGTCCCAGTCACTTGGGATGCTGAGGCAAGAGGATCGTGTGAGACCAAAAGTTTAAAGTTGCTGTGAGCTATGATATCATAGCACTCTACCAGGCGACAAAGTGAGACTCCATCTCCATAAGACAAAAAAATAGAAGAAATCTTCCTGGGAGTATTTAAAGGATTCTAACGCTAGGGCTCCACCCCAGAGATTCTGAGTTAATTGGCTTAGGGCAGGGCTTGTCATTGGTCTATTATTTAAAGTTCCTGGGGTGACTTCCGGAGATTGAGAACCAGCACTCTCCACATATATGCAAAGGTGAGAAATATTCTTTTCTCTTTCTTTTTTCCTCTAGTTTCACCACATAGTCATTTCCAGAAAGATTATGATCTGAACGTGATCTTTTTCATTAAGAATCCTTACATGATTACATAATGATTCTCTGTCTTTTTGCTTGAGTGATTGAGAGAGGAATGATATAGTAACTCCTACATGTACCGTGAAATGGTCTCATAAATTGTATTTCAAAATTATTGAAACTGTGTTCACCAGCTAATGAACTTTTTTTTTTTTTTTTTTTTGGCTATAAACCAATAAGACAAGAATTCCTGTGGACATAGTTAATGAGAATTCTTCACCTTCGGTAGAGAGACGCCGCCTGTTTCTAATAAAGCTGCTAGTTTCCCAGGTATCCAGGCCTTCGTCTGGCCATCTCTACCACAGTGCCTTGTGGGAGGCCAAACGATGAGCTCATTTTATTTTCAATTTATACATAAAAATATCCCACTCGGTGGGGGGAAGGGTTGGATCATTGATGCCTTATCTCTGCTTCAGAGTGACTCTTAGGTATGTAACTGTCACCCTCGTTGTGAACCTTTGTCCCTGCTGTTGGTGGTGATGCCCCAGTTCCTGGTGCTCCAGGAATTCACTGAAACTTCATTTAATAAATATTCATGAGGAACTTAATAAGTACCAGGCGCCATTTAAAACTGTGGACCTGTAGCGCTGAGCAAGACAGGAAGGAAGAGCCAGTTCTCCTGTGCAGATGGCACCTCAGAAGAGGGGACAGAGGACAAACAGCCAGTAAATACCAGGTAGTACAGAGAATGTAATATATTGCAACCCTGCATTTCACAGAATACACTGTGGGAAGTTCTGGTCTGTTACACGCCTCTAAATAAAGTTTATCACAAACTCCCTGTTTATCCCAAACTCTAAAAATGACTCAGTAATTTTCTCCCAAGAAATATTTCATTTTCCTCTGACTAATAAACTCCTATAACATTAGATCTAGCTTAGCAGTTTCATTCCTTCAAAGCTCACTCAGACCGTATTACCTCTTTTAGTTCAGTAGAGAAGGGTTGAATGGGGTGTGGCCACAGAACCTCAAATGAACTTATCCTGGCTTAGAATTCCTCATGTTTTCTCCCCTTGCTTCTTTGTCACTTTCTGTGAACTTGGTAAATTCTCTTCATGTTCTGATTCTTACGTTGACCAAAGATGAGATTTTCTAGCTCTTTCTATTACCTTAGATATTCAGTCCCTTAACTCGGCTCCTGGACTCAGTTTGCCCTACGCCGTTTGGGGTGACAAAATGGCCTGCCCCTCTCCACTTTTGGTGTCAGGTACGGTGAGTCCCCTGTATAGGGACTCAACAACAAAAAGCTACTTCCAACTCTGTTGACATAACAATTTTTCAACAAACATTTTAAACATCTTTTGTGTTCTAAGAGCCATATGATGTGCAAGGGTTAGAAAGATATAAATGGCCCTTTCTTCCAAAGAAAAGAAGCTTTTAGTCTTAAATCTATAGTGTCCTCATTAAATAAAATCCTATGAAAAGTAGACAATCATAACAACACATAACTGAAATGTTTAATTTTAACTTTAATCTTTTAAAGATACATTTGCCTGGCTCTGCGCCTGTGGCTCAAGCAGCTAAGGCACCAGCCACATACACCTAAAGTGGCGGGTTCGAATCCAGCCCGGGCCTGCCAAACAACAATGATGGCTGCAACCAAAAAATGGCCAGGCGTTGTGGCGGG
>NW_003852452.1:5467855-5469086 GCF_000181295.1 Otolemur garnettii
CACTGCACCCTAACCTGGGCAACAGAATGAAACTCTGTCTCAAAACAAAGAAACAAAAATCTTCATGAGTCTGGACACAGTGGCTCATGCCTATAATCCTAGCACTTTGGGAGGCCAAGGCAGGTGGGTTGCCTGAGTTCAGGATTAGAGACCAGCCTGAGCCATAGTGAAACCCAGTCTCTAAAAAATAGCCAGGCATTGTGCCCAGTGGATCTGGAGGATCACTTGAGCCCGGAAGTTTGAGGTTGCTGTGACCTGTGACACCATAGCACTCAACTGAGGGGGACAAAGTAAGACTGTCTGAAAGAGAAGAAGGGAAAAGAAGGGACAGGAGGGGAGGGGATGGAAGGGGAGAAATATTTACTGGCCAAACTTTAGTCAAAGCCTTTTCTTTAATTGGCAGCTGAACTTTAGATGATTTTTCATCCCTAACCATAATGTACACATAATTTCCAGGTTTAGTTTATTTAAAATAGAGTAAGAATGTAATAACAGTGTAGAAATGGATGAACACCAAAACCATTAGATTTTTGTAAGTCCCCTCAACTCCCTTACAGTTGTCTTGCTCATATCGATTCTGATAGCCCGTGTTTTAGCATTTCATTTTTATCGTCTTTCCAAAGTATTCAAATAAATTTTCAAGAAACAGAAACCTTCTTTTACTTCACACTTAATGTTTCATCAGTTTAATATTTCATTCAGTTACATGTTTTAAAAGATCAAGTATAACCAACATCATCAGCTTGGAGTGCAGACCCAACTGATGCTGGGTTAAGCACACACTCCAGAAGGAAAGGCCAAGGGCAGGGACACAAGAGAAGGTGTTCGCCCACTTGGGGCATTCAGTGTGTCTTTGGTGTCACAGACACCACGGAACACTCTGGTTAATCTGACGGGTTACTTAAGAGATCCACTCATAAGACATTATTACAACACAATATAAATGGTTTAATAAAGGTACAAAGTTTTGGCAGCGCCCATAGCTCAGTGGGCAGGGCGTCAGCCACATATACCAGGTTTGAACCCAGCCTGGGCCAACTAAAACAATGATGACAACTGCAACAACAACAAAATAGCTGGGCATTGTGGAGAACACCAGTAGTCCCAGCTACTTGGGAGGCTGAGGCAAGAGAATCACTTCAGCCCAAGAGTTTGAGGTTGCTGTGAGCTGTCACTCTACGGTACTCTACCCAGGATGAGAGCTTGAGACTTTGTCTCAAAAAAAAAAAAA
>NW_003852452.1:5470250-5475069 GCF_000181295.1 Otolemur garnettii
TTTTTTTTTTCTTTTTTGCAGTTTTTTGGCTGGGGCTGAGTTTGAACCCACCACCTCTGGCATATGGGGCCAGCACCCTACTCCTCTGAGCCACAGGCGCCACCCTCAAATACTTTTTCTTTTTATAAAAACACAAAATGTTAACATACTAGTTTCTTCCTTCACCCTTGGAGATAGAATTTTCAGTAAGCAGGTCAACATTTGTCAAATCTATGGGTTTCACTGACTAAGGCCCCAGCAGATGACCAGCTTATGTCCCTGTGACTACTGTATGTTGATTCTGTGCCAGTTTAATAACATATAACAAGAGCATGTCAACTGTTTCCTCTCTGAGACAGGTTCAACATTTGTCTCTTTTATTCATCTGTAAGCAGATTATTGATAGGATACATTTTGTGGATTTCCTTAAAGGTATATCTTCTTGACACATCTCTTCCTTCCTATCAAATTTTTAATTATTTTGTATTTGTTTGGTGCGTGCAAGATAAACTCCGTCGTGATAATATGCCCACTAAGTTTTGGTATTTCCCCTTCGATTATACATGAAGATGTATGCTGAAATGCACGCGCATTTTATGTGCAATCTAGGGAATTTACATTTGTACTGATATTTTTCAGTACGTTTTCAGCCTCTTCTAATTATTTTCTCATGTGAATCTCTGGGAAGCTCCTTCACTTACTTTTCTTTCCATGCCCTGTCTATTGTACTCCAAAGATGTCAGCATCAGAGCTTTATCTGGGGGGAATTATTTGTTTTCTCTACATTTTCAGCGGAAAGCTCTCTGGAACAGACCAGCTAACCTCTGGGAAAACACATTGGTTCTTCCTCATCTTTGCAATATGCATGTGACCCCAGACAAGAGCCTATCATTCCAGGATATTAAGTCATGGTTCAGGTATCTAAGCCCATTTCATCAACACTAACTCTTTTGTCAAGGAGTTCCCTTCCCAGAAGTTTCTCTATCTTTTAAACATCCTACTTCCATGGAAAAGAAACGATGAAAACGTGACCTAGACACCACCAGTTTCCTGCCTGAGCATGCACAGTCCCTAACAATAGTTCCCCACTATTTTATCAGTGTCTTTTTTTCTGGTCAAGAATGAACGATTTGTTATTTGCCAGCTTTGTTAATCGGGTCATTGATTTATCTAACAAACATTTATTGAATACGCAGGAGATGGATGGCTACAAATTAATTTATTAAATTTCACAGGAATTTGTTGCTATCTGGCTATCCTGTCTATAATTTAACTTGTTAAGTATTATATAAAAGTAGGTTACAAAAGCTCTGCGGGCAATGAGGAAGATGGAAATGAGTAACTCCTGGCGGGTAGCAGAGTAGTGGAAGCCAGAGGGAAGGCTTTATAGAGGAGAAAATCTGGGGTTTGGGAAATGAGTAAGAGTCTGCCAGGCAGGCAAGGGAGAAAAATGCATACAGACCAGGGATTCTGTGCAAAAGCAGGGAGGTGTGAACGCACACGTAAAGTGTAAACCAAGGCAGCATCAGGACCAGTGAAGAGGTGAATACGAAGGTGGGAGATAGTTCAGAGTTAGAATGTATAGGATTTATTGAACATTAAGCTATAGGAAATGGGAGAGAAGTAGGATTTAGGAGTAACTCTGAATTTTGGTTATGGATAGAATGATGGATGGTGAAGCCTGAAAAAAGGAATTCAGGAGATAGAACAGGTTTGGGTATTGGGCTGATAATAATGAAGTCAGTTTTGCACATATAGGGTTTCAGGTGGCTGTAGGCTATTTACCAAGGTGCCCTATATGCTGTGAGAAGCATTGGTCTGAGCCCCAGGGAGAGGGGTAAACAAAATATAACAAGTTTGGGCAATAGTTAAGGTCATGGGATTTGCTAAGGATTGAGAAATTCATGAGAGGTAAATAAATGGGACACCTTGTCTTTAACATCCTTCCAAATAAGAGATAAAACTGTGGGCTCGGTGCCTGTGGCTCAAACGACTAAGGCACCAGCCCCATACATCTGAGCTAGCGGGTTCAAATCCAGCCTGGGCCCGCCAAACAACAATGACGGCTGCAACCAAAAAATAGCCAGGTGTCGTGGCGGGCGCCTGTGGTCCCAGCTACTTGGGAGGTGGAGGCAGGAGACTCACTTGAGCCCAGGAGTTGGAGGTTGCTGTGAGCTGTGACGCTACAGCCCTCTACCTGGGGCGACAGCTTGAGGCTCTGTCTCAAAAAAAAAAAAAAAAAACAACTGTGAACAATTTGGTAGGTAGTTAGGAGCAGCTCTCCTGCGAAGGAGGACAAGGCAGGGTTCCCAGGCCTCATCTCAGTGCTTCCCACGTGAAATCTGCCCCAAGTGATTGCTCACACCCGGGGAGGAGGGACCACCCTACCAATCTACCAATCAGAACTTAGCATGTCAACTGCAAAAGGATGTAGAAGACTCCCTAGCCTAACAACAAGTAGAGTCTTGAAGGTGACCAAAGCAGCCTTAGGACTAATTACCATGTGGCCTACTCACCCCACCCCATGGTCTCTCAGGGTGGTCATGGGAGGTCCAACATGGCAATAAAACTCTGGTTCCAAATAGCCTTTGAACCACGAGGTAGGCCCAACCCAGGTGGTATAAAAGAGAACCTTGACCATGATCCTTGCCTCTTCGCCTACTTGTGCTGGCAATGGAGACCCATTCGCTGTCTATGGTGAACATAGCCTGCTTTGTGAACTCTCTTAAAACGTATCTTTCTCTTCCTCAATAAACCTCATTTCATCCTTGTCTTGCTTTGGGGTGTCTGATCATTTTTTGACCAAGAACACCCCAACATTTTAGGAGACAGGCAGCTGCCTTGAAACCCAATCTTAACAGGCTAGTAATGGGGAAATATACAGTGATAGTAATTTTTAAAAAACTAGTAATAGAAATAGAAAAATACTGGTAATAGGAAAATAAAATTTAAAAACTAACAGAAAATAGGAAAGGGAAAAAATATATTGCAATGCAACGTAGGCTTGGCCTTTAGGTCAAGAACACCAGTTCCAGGACACTTACTGTTGGCGACTCTCGTTATTTTCACCCTTGTTTGGTAATATTCCACTCACTGGAACCTAGAAATTAGACAAAGGCTAAAATCAATATGACACTTCAGATACCTCCAACTAAATTGCTGTACCACTGACTATTCTAACACATGGTCTGTAACTTTCAGACTGCTATGGTAGTTGGCTATTTACAGACTTACGAATGCCAAAGGAACAATGGACAACATGTGTCATAACAATTCCTCATCACTACTATCATTCTATTCAATCTACCCTACAAATCGATTGCAAAAGTTATTTATTATTTAGCATTTTGAGTTTCTCATTGAATCCAATATAACTAAAGAAGGTTACTATGACCTCAATTTATCACTCTATTAGCAGAAAGTAATATCCCTCTCTTTTCAATTTTTTTTAACACAACTATACAGTGGCCTAATCCATGAAGATAAAAAAATGTTTAAAAACCAAGAATGTCTGGAAATTACAACACAACACCAAAACCTATATATGGGTGAAGGAATTCAGGCAAAGCAGAATTGCAAAATGTCATGTTCAAAGTAAGTAGTCTCTGTCTCCTGAGGGTAGCACACACTTAGGTGAGGAACTGGTCTGAATGAACCAGTTTCTTTGTTTCAATTCAGGCTCTTTAGGAAATTTGCAAGGGATGTGACAGAAAGTTAAGTTTTCAGATTTCTGCCACTTCCAAGAGCAAATGAGACCGTCTTTTGGTAATACCATTTCTCCACCATGTTCATTTATAGAATGGTGGCCAGTGAAGGCCTGTTAATACACACAGAAGCTACCGGAGGGCAGTGGTTTGTTTAGTTTAAAATTGTAAGGCCAGGGCGGCGCCTGTGGCTCAGTGAGGGAGACACTGGCCCTGTACACTGAAGGTGGCAGGTTGAAACTGGCCCCAGCCAAACTGCAACAAAAAAATAGCCAGGCATTGTGGTGGGTACCTGCAGTCCCAGCTACTCGGGAGGCTGAGGCAAGAGAATCACTTAAGCCCAAGAGCTGGAGGTTGCTGTGAGCTGTGATGCCACTGCACTCTACTGAGGGCAACAAAGTGAGGCTCTGTCTCTAAAAAAATAAAATAAAATAAAATTGTAAGGCCAGTAGCTAGATCAACACCTGGCCCATGACTTGGTGCCCCATAGCTCAGTGGTTAGGGTGCCAGCCACATACACTAGAGCTGGTGGGTTCTAACCCAGCCTGGGCCTGCTAAACAACAACAACTACAACAAAAAATAGCTGGGCATTGTGGCAAGTGCCATTACTCTCAGCCACTTGGGAGGCCAAGGCAAGAGAATGGCTTAACCCCAAGAATTTTGAACTTAGCATGTCAAAGGTTGCCGTGAGCTGTGATGCCACAGCACTCTACCAAGGGTGACATCAAGGGCGACATAGCAAGACTCTGTCTTAAAAAGAAAAAACACCTGACCCACAGTAATGAGTCAAATATTTGTTAGACTAAATGAATGCATTTTGTTGCTGGTCCCCAACTCCAACTGTTACAAGAAGAAGCCCCTTCTCATGTCTCCCTTGCTAGCCTACTACATTGGAATCCCAAGACAACTGGAAGACTTTCAGTCAATGTTGCAACGGTTCTTAGTTACATGAGAAATTCTTACTTTAGTTTAACCTAACAAGAGGCTTCTGTGCTACCTTCAAAAGCTATAGAATTTGAAGGGGGAAAAATCACTTTAAAAAATGCGGATCTAGGCTTGGCTCCCATAGCACAGTGGTTACAGCGCCAGCCACATACATCGAGGCTGGCGGGTTCAAACCCAGCTTGGATTATCT
>NW_003852452.1:5475228-5477052 GCF_000181295.1 Otolemur garnettii
ACGCCACGGTACTCTACCAAGGGTGACATAGTGAGACTGTCTCAAAAAAAAAAATGCATATCTAATAGATGTGTATAAAAACCCTCATCTGAAACATTAGTAGCAATGATTGCAAAAGAGCTATAGCTTCCAAGTTGTGAGTCAATATACTGATTTTTTTTAAGCAGCTGACAAATTCTAGACACCGAGAGGGTGACCCAGTTTCTTTTGCTTCACACAACGTTGGTCCGTTGTTGTGTTGCGTCTCTTTTGCATTTCTCTTTACAGTCCAGGACAGAGGTCTTGTTTATATTACAGACCAATCTTCCCTCCTTACTCTTTTTTTCTTGTTACTTTCCTTCTCTCCTTCAGGGATCACTTATGTATCACCTACCATATGTTTGGTCATATAGAACCAAGCCCAGGGACAAAGAAATGAATGCACAAGTCCTTCCAGAAAGGAAGGAGTGCACCAATCCACACCCACGAACCCTTATATCACCACCCCGCCTTAACCCATGTGCCGCCTTCCTATTTGAACTCAGCAGGCTGGCACCTGACTGAATAAAGGCCACACTGCCCACACAGAACCTGGACTCCGTTTCCTGTCGTTATGCCTGGGAATAACTTCTCACTGGTTGCATACAGGAAAGGCAGGTAACCTTGACTTCCCAAAAGAGCTAGTACACGGACTGAGTCTTCAATGACTAGTAGTAATAGGTGCAAAGGCATAAATCGAGGGAAATCATGGCACATTCAGGGAGCTATAAGTAGTTCTTTCAAGATGGACAAAAACATCGTGAGATAAGATCAGCCAATTAGACAGAGGAAGCAGGACTAGGTAAGATAAAGGAGCTCAGGAAATTTCACCTAAAAATATGACTCCTTGGGATAAAGAGCATTTTGAGTTAAAGCCTCTCAGAGATCAATAAACCCTGAAAGGGGCTTTCTCTCTATCTGCATAAACCAAGAAGACCCATTAAAAAGAACAATGGGCTTCCCCTCTCTTCCTGTTATCTCCCTGTACTGCAGGAAAGGTCAAGAGTGCAACTGGTCCTGGCCCAAATCATTTTAAATATACCTGTCTCACAGGTTAACTCAATTTGCAAAGAGATTCATTTAATAACAAATCAATTTGTTTCCCACATCCATTCATCCTCCCAATCATTCATTGCCCTAAACAGAATTACTGTATTCCTCATCCCCCCCCCGCCCCCACTAGAAGAATGATGTAAACATTTCTGGACCACTGGGATAGTGGCTAATGGCCCTGTGATTGTCCCCGTGTTCACAGTAAATAAACCTCTTTCTCTCATTAATCTGTCTTAATTGGGAGTTGATCTTTCAGCAAACTTTCGGGGAAAGGGAAAGTTTCTCCTCATTCTCACAGATCTTAGCACCCCTTTGTGCCCTCCTAAGGATTTTGACTTCAAGTTGAACCTTCTACGGAGTCACTGAGACATTCTAGTTAAAATTTTTATTTCTGTAATAGAAAAAGTTAAAGTTCTCTGATAACAGAATTGAAAATACAATGAAGGCAGAGTGAGAAACCAGCCAGAAAGACGAGTTAGGGGAAGTTGTCGTAGTACTATAGAAAAGAAACGATACCTTAACCATGGTATTGACAGAGGGAAGCTGGGTTTAAAGCATCCTAGCTAGTTAAGAGGAGATTACCACAATCCTCCAGGGAAGAAGTGATGTTATCCTAAACCTAGCCGATGGATTTAAGAGATTTAATCTCTCTGAATTGGTATCCAGTATGCCTATTCTTTTAAAATCTCTCCTTAGAGGCTCAGCACCTGTGGCTCAAGTGGCTAAGGCGCCAGCCACACACACACCTAAGGT
>NW_003852452.1:5477242-5478809 GCF_000181295.1 Otolemur garnettii
AAAAAAAAAAAAAAAGATCTCTCTATGACTATACTTTTAAACACGTATTTTACCAACTGCTACCTGGAAGTACATGCTTTAAAAGAATATTATGATCGATCTAAAGCCTAGTGAGTCGCCTTCTTAAATGGGTGAAAGCGGTTGGTAGAGGAAAGAGCTTGAAGACTGATCCTGTTAAATACATAAATCATCTCACTCTTGCTCAAAATCCTGCCGTGCTTCCTAGTTCTTCCTGTCTGGCTCGGAATAAAAGTCGATCCTTAAATGATGCACAAGGCCCAGAGCAGACTCCCAACGCTCTGCAAGTACTGTTACCCTTCGCTCACTCATCTTGGGGCAGCCTGGCGGCCTCCTTCAGGTCCCCACAGCCCCAGAGCCCCCAGGCTCTGAGCACTTCTTGTTTCCCGGGCTATCATCCTGTCCTGCTGCCTAATCTTCTACAGGTCTTCTCCTTCCCTTAGCACTTTACTTAAAAATAAAATACCACTCCCACTCAGTACTCTCTCCTCAATTTATATTTTTCCATGACACTCACCACAATCTAACAGACTGTATTTTTCTTATCTTGCTCATTCTCTGCCTCCCACAACTAGGAAGTAAGTTTCACAGAGGCAGGGATCTTTAATGTTTTGCTGTATCTCTGGTGCCTAGAACAGAAACTCCCAGACTCTGTGCTGGATGAACGAACTGCTGTTTCAGTGTGCCAGCCAGTCATACAGTTATGGTGTCCCACAGACCTAACTGATTGACCAGCAAAATCATTACCATGGAAAGAACCCTGCGGTTAGTTATTGTCTTTTCACCAGGAAGCCCCAGGCAAAGTCAAATGTAGTCTAGACTGTTTCCATCAACACAGGATGTCGTATAAAGCACTATAATGAGAGCTTGAGTTAAAAGAATAATTAATTTATAGCCAATCTTCACCTGACCCTTAGTGACAATCAAGCCAACAAATTTTTTAGCAAATATAGAATCTGCACTTACTCAAAACTGCAACTTTTTACTCTCTCTGGTAGCAATGAAGTGCTGTTGGGCATTGCTGCTGAGAAGGGTTTTCGCTGAAAGTAGCTTCCATTGACCTCAGCTTTATAATTAGACATCTTAGTGGCTTCACTTGAAGGTGAAGCCAAAGCTGTCATCACAATTAACAAAAGAAAATTATTGAGTAATGTATCCAAAGACTCTTTTATTAATGGTTTTAATATTTAGAAAGTTTTTATTGCTATTTAATTTTGTAATACATAAATGACTTCTCATTTTTTAAAATTAATTAATAGAGACATAGATAAGAGTTTTAAAAAGCAAGTTTACTGGCTCAGCGCCTGTGGCTCAAGTGGCTAAGGTGCCAGCCAGATATACCTAAGGTGGTGGGTTCGAATCCAGCCCGGGGCCCACCAAACAACAATGACAGCTGCAACCAAAAAATAGCCAGGCGTTGTGGTGGGTGCCTGTAATCCCAGCTACTTGGGAGACTGAGGCAGGAGACTCGCTTGAGCCCAGGAGTTGGAGGTTGCTGTGAGCTGTGATGCCATGACACTCTACCCAGGGTGACAGCTTGAGGCTCTGT
>NW_003852452.1:5478881-5480319 GCF_000181295.1 Otolemur garnettii
GAATAGTATTTTTTTTTTTGAGACAGAGTCTCACTATGTCACCCCAGAGTGCTGTGGCATCACAGCTCACAGCAACCTCAAATTCTTGGGTTTAAGAGATTCTTTTGCCTCAGCCTCCCAAGTAGCTGGGACTACAGGCACCCACCACAACACTTGGCTATTTTTGTAGTTGTCATTGTTGTTTGGCAGGCCCAGGTTGGATTCAAACCCCCAAGCTCCAGTGTATGTGGCTGGTGCCCTAGCTGCTGAGCTACAGGCACTGAGCCGGCAGCAGTATTTTTCTATACCTTTTTCTATCTGTTTACACAAGGAGGCATACCCATAGTTTTAGTATTGGAAGATTAAAAAATAATATACATATACACAGACATATATGGGTATGGTATATGTGGTGTATATATCTATATATGTATATATACACACACATACTACGCATGTTTGCAAAGTTCGCTCTTCACCCAACAATGTGTTTTGAACATTTTTTGAAATGCATAATGAGTTAAGTGATCATACATTCCTATTTTCTTGGATTAATTACTAAGAGTTCTATCTTTCACTATTAAATATAGTCTACTTTAGATAATAAACTGTATGGTTCCCCATTGTAAAGCTATCTGAGTAATGAATTCTTAGGAGTCTATAAAACCATAATCATTGCCTTATAAATGAGCATTTAGATATAACCTTTTTTGATATTATGAACAAATCTGTGGGTGGCACCTGCAGTTCAAGGAGTAGGGCACCAGCCCCATATACCAGGGTGGTGGGTTCAAGCCCGGCCCCAGCCAAAAATGCAAAAAAAAAAAAAAAAAAAAAAGAACAAACCTATCATGAACTTCCACTTACATGTGTCTTTGTGCACGTACATGAATATATTTCCAGAATAGATTCTGCAAGTCTGTGAGCTTAAAGAACACACATTTAAATTGTCCTCTAAAAAGCTATATTGGCTGGGTGCGGTGGCTCACACCTATAATTCCAGCACTCTGGGAGGCCGAGGTGGGTGGAGAGCTTGAGCTCACAAGTTCAAGACCAGCCTGAGCAAAAGTGAGACTCTGTCTCTACTAAAAAATAGAAAAAATGAGGCAAGAGGATCACTTGAGCCCAAAAGTTTGAAGTTGCTGTGAGCTATGACACCACGGCATTCTACCCAGGGTGACAGAGTGAGACTCCATCTCAAAAAATAAATAAATAAAATAAAAAGTTATATTGCTTTATATTTCCGTCAGAAGCACCTATATTTCCATACCCTCACCAATAACTCTGGATATTATATAATGTTTTGCCAATTTGATGGGTGGAAAATACCATATTTCACTGCCTACAACTGAGGTTGAGCATGTTTTTCATATTTCTTAAAATATTTTGCCTGTTTTTCAATGGAGTTGGGTTTTTCCTATCATTTTGTAGGTATTCTTTTATAATAAATGTAATATAT
>NW_003852452.1:5481356-5482244 GCF_000181295.1 Otolemur garnettii
AAAATCTTCCCCCTTTCTCAGATAAATATGTGCTCATGTGATTTGCCACAATTGGTTGTCAAATAATTTTTCTTCCTTAGCTGTATAAAAAAACTGTTTGATGAGTTATTGCCTTCGCTGAATACACATACCATTTACTAATTAACAAAAAATAAAAATAAACAGTAACAGTAACAGGAACCCTGATTGAGGAGACAGTCTTGTCTTTATCAAAATCCTGCTGCTACTAACAGCACCCATGAAAGTGGAATTTCAGTACTTTCATTCAGATCTAATTTATGTCTAACAGGGTCTTACCCTTTCTACACGCCACCCCTTTCAACAGGTGAGACAAAGGCCAAGAGGGGCTGTTCAGATCATACCATGGAAAAGCAACTAGAAATAATTGATCTCTCCCTAGTTAAGGTCATTTTAATAATCTATAGTAAAATTAGCTGAATTGAAACTTTCAGCCCTTTTTAATTTTTTATACATGCACAGACAAATTCTCAATCAAGGCTTCAAAAGAATTAGATCAATATTCTTTTTACCACACCTACGTGTTCTACACTATCCCACACCTTCATCCACTTTTTATAAAGATCACCTGCATTAATTTATAACAGTCTTCATAAGTCCCAGGACTCTCAGCAGGAGTTCACTAATGACAATCCAGGTGTAAAGAATAAAACCCAGTTTGGCTGCCATTTGACTCTGTGCATTTGTTACAATTCCCGTAGTTCAGATGCAATTTGTAATTATTATATTAAATGAGATTAGAAAGGCACTATCTTGCTGGTTCATTCCTCTGAGTATTTCAGAACATTGTCATCATAGCAGAAGGTCTGTCTGAATAGTAATCATGGTCCATCTCCAAAGGACTTGAGTAAAAAATTTTAAAAAGCAAAA
>NW_003852452.1:5483650-5487443 GCF_000181295.1 Otolemur garnettii
TGTCCCTGTACTCTTGCCTGAGCAACAAAGACCCTGCCAATAAATAAATAAATATAGTCCTTCATCTATTTCAAAACCATGGTAGAAATTTAACTGTCAGACCAATTTATAACTATAAAATTAGGAAAAAATTTAAAGTTCAATTGGCTAGAGTATCTTTTGCTTACACATTACTGATGAAATACAGAAAGGCCATGAGGGCATGTCCCTTATGAAAAGTAATTTGGCAAAATATGACAAAGTCTTACATATGTTCATACGCTTCAGGATAGTGGTTCCTTTCCTAATAAGAATCTATCCCAATGTTTGTTTCATTCATAAAGATATTTATTAAATAATTACATATAATAACACCATAAAACAACATAAACTTAAAAGTTCACTAGTTATGAACTATGACTCAAAAGTAGGCACAACAGAAGTACAGTGAAAACTCTAGACATTGTATATAAAATAAGCAAGAAGACTTTGAGAGGTAGAGAGAAGAAAGCAGGCTGGCTTAGGGCCTGAGGGAAAGCAGGGCAGTGACAATCCTGAGTTTTCTTTTTGCTGGGGAGGCAGTGATTTGTAAGTGCCCTTTGGGACAGAACCTCCCCCACGCACTCACACACACACACCAAAAACTAAAGGTCCAAGAAAAGCAAGTTCACTCTAAACCAAAGGACTGAGAAAAGGGTAGCCTACTGAGACAGAAACTATTATATAATATCCTATCCTACCCTTCCGCTGGGCAAATTCCACAGAAGAATATGTAGCCCCACTGTGAACCCTGTCAGCAAATGGAATTTGTGGGGACTAGAGATTTTGCCCAGGTATGACAAGGCACACTTCTCCCCGCCAGTGCATTCAGGACTGTCTTCTCTGCCTGACAATAGCGAGCCTCTTCTCTTACAGTGCCAGTAAAGATTATGGAAGAGTCCGGACTTTCATCCATGTCTGGAGGTAATGCACATTCTTTCACCTCCTCAGTGGGGTGTGTCAGGGGAGGCCAGGGGAACTTTGACTCTCACTTAGTGGTAACAAGGCAGTCGTTCCCCACGGTGGTGAAAGTGGAGAGCAGTAATGTCTCAGAGGAGCATGGTGGTGTCATGGTGGCCTTGTGGGGAGCCTGAATCCTATTCCCATCGATCAGTGTCAGAGCCCTCCTCCAAGGCGACAACAGAGGCAAAGTGGGGAATCTAGGCACGCAGGAATGCCTGCCATTAAGTGGTTCTCCACCCATCTTCTCTGCTGGAACAGTGTCAGATACATTCTCCTAAACTAGAAGACTTAAACAAGAGCCAGAATCTCATGCATAACACTCTAAATGTCTAGGATACAAGCAAAAATCCCTTGCCAGACCAAGAAGCAGGAAAATCTCAGCTTGAGGGAGAAAAGACAATCAACGGATGCAAAACTGAGATGGCACAGATGTTGGAATTATCTGACAAGGACTTTATAGCAGCCAGCATAAAAAACCTTCGACAGGTGTGAACATGCTTGACATAAGTGGAGAAATAGGAAGTCTCAAATAAAATAATGTTATAAGTAAGAAATACATGGAAATTTTAGAATTGAAAACAAAATACATTAACCAGTAAAGAAAAGAGAAAAACAGACTCAATAAAAGAATAAAGAGGAAGAGAAAAGAATGCATGAGGAAACTTGAATATAGACTACAAACAACCCAACCTGAACAATGGAGAGAAAATAGACTGGAAATCAAAAAAGAACAGGGACACAGGAAACAGTGGGACTGTATCAAAAGACTTAAATTTGTCATTAAAGTCCCAGAAGGAAAGGAGGAAAAGGTTAGGGCTGAATTGCGTTTTTAAAAAGCAGCTGAAAATTCCCAAAATTTGATAAAATACGTATATATTCAAGAAGCAGAGCAAACTCCGAAGAGAAATTCAAACAATTCCACACTCAGACATGCCATAGTCAAACTTCTGAAAGCAAAAGAGATAAAAAAAATCTTACCAACAAGAGACAAATGACACTTTACCTTTAAGGGGAAAAACAATTCAAATGACAGAGAATTTCTCATCAGAAACTATGAAGACTGGAAGAAAGCAGCATCACATTTTTAAGTGATAAAAGTAAAGAACAGTCAACGTAGAATTCTATGTCCAGCAAAAATAACCTTCCATAATGAAGAGGAAAAACAGATTTGATCAGATGAGGGAAAACAAAGAGAATTTGTTACCAGCAGACTTACCCTAAAAGAATGTCTAACAGATGTTCTTCAAACATAAAGGAAATAATAAAAAAAAAAAAGGAAGCAGGTAACATCAGGAAGAACAGCGGAAAGAGTAAAGACATGAGTAAATGCAATGGATTGTTCTTCATTTTTCTAACTTGTGTTTTGTTGCTGAAGCAAGATAATATTGTTTGTTTTGTAAAACTATATGGAGAGTGTGTGTACAGAAAAGGATAGGCAAAACTCATTCTATCAGGCCAATGTTATCCTGATACTAAAACTCAGAAAAAGATACTACTACGAGAAGAGAAAACTAGAAACCAGTATCTCTAATAAAGATAGAAACAAACCCCTGAACAAAACACTAGAAAACCAAGGATGATAACATATAAAAGGATTATACAAAATCTGATGATTAAATTTGCAAACTTGCCACACTGTGTTTACATTGGCAGCACTATGCAAATAACAGTCTCACACTCATGTTGATGTCAACGTGTAGCAGAGTCTTGCTGAATGGTGTTCATTATCGTTGCAAGTTTTTGTGTGCCTTCAGGGGAATGTGGGAGCTTGAACTAGAGCAATGAACAAACATTTGTTTAAATTATTAAACATGGCAAGAGTCAAAGTGAAATCAGGGACACGTTAGTCCATGAAGAAAACAGTATACACGTGGATTAAATCTTTTTCTGAGGGGACAGGAAGCATCACATCACTGATGAAGAGGTCAGGGCGGCCAGTGATGAGCAGAACTGATGAGAACATTGCAAAACTTCACCAAATGGTGCATCAAAATTGTCAGCTGACTATGAACAGCATGGCAGACCAAGGAAATGTCGGTAGAGAAATAGTTAGGAAAATCTTCGCTGAAAATCTTGGCAGGAGAAAGGTGTGGCTCTTGCATCATGGCAATGGACCAGCTCACACAGCACTATCTGTGAGGGAGCTTTTCGTCAGTAAACAAATAACAGCATTCAAACACCCTCCATACCTACCTAATCTAGCCCCCAATGACTTTTTCTTTACCTGAAGATAAAGGAAATATTGAAAGGAAGACATTTTGGTGACATTCAGGACATCAAGACTAATACAAAGACAGCTTTGATGACCATTCCAGAAAAAAAGCTCCAAATTTGCTTTGTAGGGTGGACAAGGCACTGGCATTATTCCATAATGTCCCAGAGGGAGTACTTTGAAGGTGACCGTAGGGATATTCGAGACTGAGGTTTGTAGCACTTACTCTGTGATGATTTCACAAACATAGTTGTCAGATCTGGTATACCATAACCAACAAGGAAGGCAAAGTTGGCTTACGATACGAAAAACGATTGATGTAATATGCCATTTTCATAAAATAAAGCTCTATAGCCATATAATCATCTCAATAGATGCATAATAAGCATTTAACAATATCTAACAATATCATGACATTCTTTTGCGATAAAAAAAATTCAAGGAAGAATAAAAGAGGATTTCCTCAGATTGATCTAAGAAAAACCCACACCCCATATCTTTCTTAATGATGAAAGACAGTGCTTTCCTCCTAAGATTAGGAAGAAACCAAGCATGTCCACTCTCTCCATTTCTAACCAGTATGGTACTGGAAATTCTAAA
>NW_003852452.1:5488810-5490076 GCF_000181295.1 Otolemur garnettii
AGTCATAATATCCACAAAAGTGGAAATAACTCAAATGTCCATCAACTGATAAATGGATAAGGAAAATGCAGTGTATGTCCCTCCAGGAGAGTATTATTTGACAAGAATAAAATGCTGAAACACACTGGATGAAGCTGGAAGCACAACTCTAGGTGAAATACATCAGTCACTAAAGACCTCACACTAAATAGCTCTGTCTATATGAAATGTCCAGAAGGATTAATACCTCTGTACAGAGACAGAAGTAGATTAATAGTTGCCTAGAAAGGTGTGGAGGGTAATGTTGAGGGGAGATCAAAGAAATGAGGAGTGATTGTTAGTGGGTATGTTCTAAAATCAATTGGCAATGATTATATTAAAAACCATTTGAGTTGTCTATTGTAAATGGGTGAATTGTATGGTACATGATCAATATCTCAGCAAAAATGTTTAAAATACCTACATAGCTGGGCATGGTGGCTCATGCCTGTAATCCTAGCACTCAGGGAGGCTGAGCCAGGAGGACTGCTTGAGCTCAGAAGTTCAAGACCAGCCCAAGCAAGAGGTAAACTTCATCTCTAAAAATAGCCAGCTGTTGTTTTAGAGACTGTCTCTAAAAATAGCCAAGTGCTTGTAGTCCTGGCTACTTCGGCTACTTCGGAGGCTGAGGCAGAAGGATTGCTTGAGCCCAAGAGTTTGAGGTTGCTGTGAGCTACGGTGCTACAGCACTCTGCCCAGGGACTCAAGAGTGAGACTCTGTCTCTAAATAAATAAAGAACAGAAAATCAAAATTTCTAATTACATAGGTAAATTGTTATGAGATAATGCTAAGCAAAAAAAACTAAAAGAAAATTATTTATCTGTATATTTTCAACTACATGTGAAGTATGTGCATGGAAGTAATTCTGAGAGCAAATATTTACATTTCTGCTTATTATCTACAATAAGGGCTGTATGAACATTTTAACCGAAGATAAAAATTTTAAAGCAAAACCAAAAAAAAACCTACAGCACTTTGTCATTTTCAAATAAAAACAGTAACTACAGCATGCTCCTTGTTACTACTTTGCTTAATGGCACATTAATGTATCTATTTCATTTATCTAGTTTTATTTGTATTGTCTTCTATCTCCTTAACCTGGGAAGAGGAGCGCTAAGACCAATACTCAGTTTTGCATAATCCTAAGAGATAAGTAAGTCATAGATAATGAAACAGGAGATTACAAAGCTTATACTCAATTTAGGTTCTCAAAGCTAATAAACATCAAACATTCAAACACAGGTTTG
>NW_003852452.1:5491795-5493286 GCF_000181295.1 Otolemur garnettii
GCCACGGGTCGTGGGACAAATTGTTAAAAATCAGGACAGTCTTGCCAAAAAGTGGGACGTCTGGTCCCCCTACCCAACCTCCACACCTTTTCTCTTTGTTCTGTTGTAACCCAGCCTTCTTTTCCCACTCCTGTTCTCCAGCTCCAGCCCATTTCCCTCCTCCACCCTCCTCCCCCAGAGTTGACTCCAGGAACAAGGCAAGTCCCTCCTCCCCCCAGGGTGGCCGAGAACGTGCTTCCCAGCCACAGTTCCCAGGCCCTTTCTTCCCCCTAGGGTTGCCAAGAACAAGCTTCAGGTACAAAAAAAAAAAAGTCCCAAGTTTCACAAAACCCCCAAGTTCTCAGTAGATGCACAATAGTAAAAAACTCACCAAGACTTGATTAATTACTGTTGTATAACCATAACCATTGTAATATAAGATGTATCCATTGTCAACTGAAACTGTATTAATTATTGTTCCATTGCTGTATCCATGACTGAGTTGTAACCCCCCCCTTAACCAGCCACGTTTTGCTTCTGTAATATACTTGCCCAAAGCCTATAAAAGGCAACTCACCCTCACTAATATACTTGCCCAAAGCCTATAAAAGGCAACTCACCCTCACACCTGGGCTGCTGACTGTCTCTTGGAGCAGCAGCCCCTGCAGCAGGTAAAATAAATTACCAATTAATTAACCTAAGTGAGGGTCCGACTCTATTTTTCCAGGTCTCCTAAGTTATTTCAGTTCTTACCAGTTTCTTACCAAACTAACCAAGGATTTTGCTTGGTGACTCAGTTTAGCACAAAACAGAATCTGTTTTGGTAAACGACACCTTCCTTTCCTTCCATCTCCCGTCTCTGGGCATCACCCCACCTTCACCAAACAATCTCCCCTCCTTCCCCACCTTCACTCACACAGACACACAGCAGAGAGGAGGGCCAGGCCAGAGTGAGCCTGCCACGCAGACAATAGCTCTTCCCTCTGGGAACCGCTGGCTGTGTCACATTTCTAGAAATGTAGGTGTGATTTCATAGGCATAGACCTGAGGGAATGTGCCGACCTCAGGGGGAGTAGTACAGGGAAATCCCAGAACACACATTTTATCTTCAAAAATCCAGTCACATTCTGCATATTTATCTGAAGGGAAAAAAACCTTCTCTGCATCGTTCATTTCAAGGTCTGATCATGTATTTTTCAGGAGGAATCGTCAAAAGTAAGGCAGTTTGAAATCTGCAAAATCAAAGGAAGACACCAGGGGGAGAGAAAAGTGAAGTGAATGTAAACAGCTGGAATAAAATTTTGGATTTGTTGGCAGTGTTTGTTGAAGAAGTGGAGGAGAGAGAAGGAAGGAAGGGCATGGGGCGAAGGTGGGCAGGAAGGGAAGGAACTATGAACTCTGAGGAAGAAGAAATGAATTCTTCATCAAAAATATTTCAGGCTCGGTGCCTATAGCTCAACCGGCTAAGGCGCCAGCCACATACACCCAAGGTGGCGGGTTCGAATCCAGCCC
>NW_003852452.1:5494770-5507870 GCF_000181295.1 Otolemur garnettii
AAAAAAAAAAAAAAAAAAAAAATACTGGTCATTAAGCTTTGTACCAAAACTGATGGGAAGATCCTAGGGGGAAGTAGGACCTTCCAAACATATTGATTTGCAATCCTCTTTTATTCTGATCCATGGAAGGCTAGACAAATCCACCCTCTTCTTTAAGGAGCAGATTTGGGTAGACGGGGCATAGGAAATTCTGATCATGCTGAGCTAGGTTGCTTCTGTTGTGAAGTTAGCCTACAATAGGCTTCAGCAGGCTTTCAAGGCGGCTTTCAAAATAATGGAGCGGGGTGAGTGGCCCATCAACACAACATCTGCTTAAGCCACAACGCTTTCCAAAGTCACTGTCAGATCTACAATCTGATAGTCAAACAAGCAAATTCACTTTGGTGAACTCAAATAGGCATTTTTCACAATTACCATTATTTATAGATGCAAATGCTGTGTGAAATAGGACTTAAACTCAGCTGTGATCGATGGAACACTACCTATTTCTGTAATGAGTGTTCAAAAAGATGAATCAATAGGCCCTCTAAGAATCTGAGGCTTCTTCAAGTATTTTAATTAAATCAAAATTGAGAAGTAAAAAAATTATAGCTTGTTTCTCCATAGGGTTAATAATAAGCTACCAAATTTAAGTTTGGTTACTTAAATAAAATTTAAGTTACTTAAATTTTATTATTAATTTGTAAGAACAAGATAAAACATCATATCTGGTTCGAAAAGGAACAAAGCAGAAAAAACATGTAGACATGTTTTTCATTCAAATGTAGGTATATACTTGTAACATGGAGAACATTGACTATGAGTCTGGCTTGCTTTGCACTGATAATAAAATAAGAAACTCCTGTGCCATAGCATACCCTCCCCCTAAATATTAGGCTCCTCCAATTTGGATCTAAAGCAAGCAAGAACAAATGCTTATTTCAGGAGGGTTTTTTGATTGTTTGTTTGCTTGCTTGCTTTTTTTGTTTGTTTGTTTTTTGAGACAGAGTCTTACTATGTCGCCCTGGATAGAGTGCCATGGCATCACAGCTCACAGCAACCTCAAACTCTTCGGCTTAAGCGATTCTCTTGCCTCAGCCTCCCAAGTAACTGGGACTATAGGCACCCGCCACAACATCAAGCTATTTTTTGGTTGTAGTTGTCATTGTTGTTTGGCAGGCCCAGGCGGGGTTCAAACCCACCAGCCTCGCTGTATGTGGCTGATGCCAAAACCACTGTGCTATAGGCATGGAGTCTGTTTGTTTGCTTTTTACGTAACTCTAAACCAGCTCAAAATCTTTCATTTAAAACTTATAAGATTTAAATTTTTTTGGCCAAGCATGACAGCTCATGTCTATAATCCTAGCACTCTGGGTCCAAGGCGAGTGGATCACTTGAACTCAGCAGTTTGAGGCCAGCCTGAGCAAAAGTGAGACCCTATCTCTACTAAAAATAGAAAAACTAGCCAGGCATGGTAACACATGCCTATAATCCCAGCTACTCATGGAGACTGAGGCAACAGGATCTCTTGAGCCCAGGAGTTTGAGGTTGCTGTGAGCTGTGATGTCACAGTACTCTAGCCTAGAGCAGCAGAGTGAGACTCAAGGAGGGGATAAGGGGATTTAAATTATTTTGTTGCTACGTAAATTAAAAATAGTTGTCTGAAGGAAAGAAAGTCAAACTCCTATGTGCGTTTGTGTGTAGACACAAACATTATCTTCACCCCATGATTTTATATTTCTTTTTTAAAAGCAAAATCTTCTACTCTTGTTAAAAAAAAAAAAAAACTACCAAAGAGAGGTGGCCCTATGGCAGTAGTGTTGACTGAATTTCATCCCTTCTCCTCCAATTTCTTTTGACAGAGCATGTACAATGATGCAGTTTTATTTACGCTTTCCTCCTTTTGGAGCCATAGATCACTATGATTTAAAAGATTCATGTTTGTTTGTTTGTTTTCCTAAAAGTTTCTGAGCATAATTACTAAGGGCAGCAGAGAAAGCACACCACCTCCTAGGACATGGATCACATTCTGTGTTTTATTTAAACACAGACAGATTGTGCTGTGTTCATCTTTACCTCCCACAGTGCCTAGCTGCTCACACTACAGGTCCTCATTAAATATTTGTTGACCAAATACATAGACAACTAATAACTAGAGCCATACTTGTATGCAGAGAAGAATAGATCAAGCCCCACTGTAGGCCTTCCTCTGATAAAATAAAAAATTAGATTCTAACGGAAGTAATTTGGATTTCGATATAACTAACCAAGATCCTTCTCAATTAACTTTCCTCTCAAAAATCCCATATTAAAAAGAAAAAAGAATATCTTCTTAGGAGGAGAAAGGGAAGAAAAAAAGAAGAGAAATATACTTAGATGGTAAAAAGAGAGAGAGAGAGAGAAAAGAATATGGGTGTGCCTCTGAAATTTTTTAAAAGTCTTTTATTATTCTGGAGAAAAATGAATGAGTTCCAGAGTTTGGGCGGGTTTCACAGTTGCAGATTTTGGGGTACGCTTGCTTTGTTTTAACATTAAAGTACATTCTCCAATTCCTTCTTTACACGCTCACATACACATACACACACATCAGACGTTATGTCTGAAGTTTTGGGTACCTGCTGAGTTAAGCCCAGCCCATAAATGTTGATGCTTGCCTAGGGTTTTGTCTGTGGCCCATCTTTCTCCCTAATCATCATGTTCTCATTTGATGATTCTCATTAAAATCACTTCCATGATTTTAGCTTCCATCTATATACTTACAATTTCTAAATCATTATCTCTAATAACTATAAGCAATTAAGTTCTTGAATTTATCCTAGAAAAAGTGCTACATACCTCATTGCTGAATATCACTCTGGTCCCCAGATGGCCAAGGGGAATACTTCAAAGGTGACCGTAGTGATATTCAGCAATGACCTATACAGCACTTTTTCTAGATGAGTTTGTGAACTTAAACTCCAGATGAGTTTATGTCCTACCTCATATCTTGTTTTGAGCTTCAAATTTATATATTCCGCTACCTAGTGAACATCAGTTCCTGGAAATCTCTTACTTTCCTATATTCAAAATTTTCAAAATCTCATCTCCCCACACTCTCACACCAAAAAAAACCCCAAAAAACCAAACAACCCCCCTCCCAAAATGGCTAAATCTCTTCTCTTAGTTATTAACATTTGTATTTATCTGTTATATAAGACAAAAACCTATGGTTTGTTCCAAGCCTGGGAACAGAAAACTACAGTCCATGGATCTGTTTTCATAAATGAAGTTTTGTTTTGTTTTGTTTTGTTTTTTTGAGACAGAGCCTCAAGCTGTCCCCCTGGGTAGAGTGCCATGACATCACAGCTCACAGCAACCTCCACCTCCTGGGCTCAAGTGAGTCTTCTGCCTCTGCCTCCCAAGTAGCTGGGACCACAGGCACCCGCCACAACGCCCAGCAGTTTTTTGGTTGCAGCCATCATTGTTGTTTGGTGGGCCCAGACAGGATTCGAACCTGCCACCTTAGGTGTATGTGGCTGGCGCCTTAGCCACTTGAGCCACAGGCACCGAGCCATAAATGAAGTTTCACTGGAACACAGGAGCACCCATTTGTTTCGTCTGTGGCTGTTGTCACACACTACAACAGCAGAATTGAGTACAACAGAGGCATAATGGTCCACAAAGCCTAAGTATTTAGTATCTGGCCTTTGACCATAAAGTTTTCTGGCCCCCGTTTTAGACCATTCCATCTCACTTGGATGGCAAAAGTTGCCTATTTTTTCCGTCTAGATATCTCTCAAATTCATCCCTACCACTTGTTAAATTTGGGCTTTCATCATCTCTCACCTAGACTATTGTAACAAACAACCCCATTCTTCATCTGCCACTAGAATGATACACCAAAAACACCCTTCCAATTGTTATTGGGAGACAGTGCTTCCTGTTTCTGTAAAATTTCTGCACACCACCCCACATCTTGTGAATGGAGATACTGGCAGCTTTTGTTCTGGACTGTCTTTTCAAGAATATTTGTATAGCGAACAGTCTTGGAAAATACATTATCACTCTTTAGGACAAAAAGCAAATTTGTCTGCTGTCCAGTGTAATAAAGATAATATCTCCTTCTGGGAGATAGCAATGGTTGACTAGCATTACATGCATCTCTCTTATAAAATATTGGTAAATTCTAAACTCAGGGTCTCTTGGTTGTAATGCACACCTACTGTGTGCACCACATCTACCTGAGCCCACCTTCCTGTGGCCTCCGTGGAACTTAGAGAGCAAGGTGAACCAACATGAACTTGATGCTGATGCTCCCTGTATTTGTACCATGAGTTGTTTTATTCCTGTTGTACAGAGAGTAACAATGTCTTTTGTTTCTGAGCCAAGAGTCTTGTGTCTTCTACAAGCATCCATGAAACTACAGCAGCCTCACTTGTCCAAAACATTGGCCAAATATTCCTACACTGAGTATTTTATTGGGTATAGTACTTACACATACCCTGTAAGCAGATTAAAATCTCAGACCTTTCACATTCACCCCCTCCTTGTTTCTCTCCATCACCCATAGACTGAAGTCTGTGCTGTTTAGCTGGCTACATAAGGCCCTCAGTGACAGGAGTGCACCTCTTCCTCTACCCACGTCTTTCCTTCCCTCCTCACAACATTCACTCAACATTCATAGTTGTTGATTAGCTCCCTGATTAGCACTTCCTATTCCTTAACTTCTCACCTGATTTTTTTTTTTTTTTTCTGGACAGGGTCATGCTCTGTTGCCCAGACTGGAGTGCCCTGGTACTATCACAGCCCACTGTAGCTTTGAACTCCTGGGCTCAAGGGACCCTCCTGGATTATCCTCCCAAGTAGCTAGGACTACAGGGGTGCATCACTACACCCAGCTAAATTGCCTATTTTTTGGTAAAAATGGGGTTTCATTATGTTGCCCAGGCTGGTCTCCAATTCTTGGCCTCAAGTCATCCTTCCATCTCACCTCCCCAAAGCTGGGATGATAGGTACAAAAGCCAGATTTCTCATCTCCCCCACCACACTTCTCTTTTTTCTCCTCTTCACCCTAGTCTTCCTTGGGAGACTAACATCCTTTTTATACTTCAAACCTATTTCAGGCATCTCTAGGCAAAAGCATCCACCCATGGCTAAGCTCAGCCACATTTTTGAAAGTCCCCATCTGTATGCCTCTCTCAAACCCTGGAGGCATTGAGTTCCCTGAATGAAGAAACTGTATTTTCTCCATCTTGGTACCCCAGGCACCACATGAGACACCAGCACTTGCAGATGGTCAGTGAGTCTTTAACTGATCTGAACTGAAATAAACTAAACTAATACATTAAGCTTATGGCCTTTAATTCTGACTTTGGAGAAATGGGGAGGAAAAAATCCTTTTCACTTATGTTCTTAAACTGGGAAAATTGCTTTCCTACTTCCTTTTGAAAAATTACTTTTCATTTAAGATTCAAGACCTTCCAGAGGAGGTAAGAATTTAATAAAATATACTACAGAAGCTATATTCTAGTTATATTCTCTAAGCCATACTGGGTTTGTTACTGATTCCTGATATCAGTAACTGAAAACAGTCCAATTCTTTAAACCAAGCACTTGAGAAATGTACCGAATGAGGCCAGCACATACGGGTGTATGTATGGGCCACGTCGCAGCCTGGAAATGACCTGAGTACTCCAACTTCTGCGACAAACTCCTAGTCAGGGTAATGTCCTGTCAGCTCTAGAAAAAGATTTTCTGGTCTTTTAATTGGGTAGGAGGTGTGATATATGGTAGCTATAGGAGGTGGGGAGGAATGCCAACCAACATCAGATTTTTTTTTCCTTTTTTTTTTTTTTTTTTTTTGCAGTTTTTGGCCGGGGCTGGGTCTCAACCTGCCATCTCCAGTATATGGGGCCAGTGCCCTACTCCTTTGAGCCACAGACGCTGCCCCCAACATCAGATTTTTTACGGCCATTTTATGTCAGGTGTGTGGTGAGAAATTCGTCTTTGGAAAGCACATAGAGACTCTGCCCTGAGGCTTTTACGGCATGCCCAAATCCATTGTTAGTAACATCTAAGGAATCAGTAAACTGGAGGGGCTGTTTGTAACACATTCCCCTGATTGCTCTAAGGAAGAACTTATGCTTAAGAAAGTGAAGAGGCTCGGCGCCTATAGCTCAACCGGCTAAGGCGCCAGCCACATACACCTAAGGTGGCGGGTTCGAATCCCCAGCCCGGACCCGCCAAACAACAATGACGGCTGCAACCAAAAAAAATAGCCGGGCGTTGTGGTGGGCGCCTGTGGTCCCAGCTACTTGGGAGGCGGAGGCAGGAGACTCGCTTGAGCCCAGGAGTTGGAGGTTGCTGTGAGCTGTAATGCCATGGCACTCTGCCCAGGGGGACAGCTTGAGGCTCTGTCTCAAAAAAAAAAAAAAAAAAGAAAGAAAGTGAAGAAGAAAGAAGTGAAAGGAAAGTCAGAGGAGAAGACAAATGTTTGGCATCCTAGGTTCTTTTTTACTTTTAAAAGATGGGCTCTTACTCTGTGCAGCTGCAGTACTATGGCTCAGTTAGAGCTCCCTGTAACCTCAAATTCCTGGGTTCAAGCAATCCTCCTGACTCAGCCTCCCAGTAGCTCAGACTGCAGGCCCATGCCACAATACTTTGCTAATTTTTAAAATTATTTGTAGAAGTAGAGAGTGAGGGATGTCTCACTATGTTTCCCAGGCTTGTCTCAAACTCCTGGCCTCAAGTAATCCTCCTACCTCAGTCTCCCAAAGTGCTAGAATTGCAGGCATGCCACTGCGCCCAGCCACGTATGCTTACTTAAATGTTCAAACATCTTTATTGCACGTATGTGAGTGGAGAAACATGAGTACCCAGCTCAGACATATAGTTTCATTCGTGCAAATGATTTCAGGCAATGCAATCTCCTATGCAGAGACTAGCACAGGTATGTGGAGGCTCAGATTATCCCTCAGCTCAAGCAAACCCATCAACAATTCTGTAGGTAGAAAGAGCATCACGCCATGCATTCCAAGCAAGGAAATGTAATATCTAATAAAACGTGGCCAAAATATTCTTACACTGAGTATTTTATTGGGTATAGTATTTATACATACTCTGGTGAAAAACACTGTCTTAGAATATTCCATTGACTTTTCCAGACAACAATCTCTGGTCCCTGTGAACCTAGATTAAGAAATTGAATTCAACCAATCCTTGAATTGCTGATACCCATTTTTTTTTAATATGGTGATAGAAAGGGGACATGTTCTACCTTTATTTCAAGATACCTTACAAAACCAAATATCTTCCTCCCCCCTACTTCAAATGTGGAGCCCTAGACTAAACACAAACCCACCTGGCAGCAGGACAACTAGTTGTGAAACTAGTTCATCGTTTTTCTGAAGTTTTCACTGAGTCCCAATGGAAAGTATAGTAAGTCAAACTACATAATTATAATTCATCAATGTGCTAGTGAATCAATGACTTCATAAATACATATTTAGACTTCATGAGTGGGAGTGAGTCCAGAATTTGAAAGAGTCTATGAAACACTTGACTGTTTTTATGAAAATAGAAAGTACTGGGCGGTGCCTGTGGCTCAAAGGAGTAGGGCACCAGCCCCATACGCTGGAGGTGGTGGGTTCAAACCCAGCCCCAGCTAAAAACTGCAGGAAAAAAAAAAAAAAGAAAAGAAAAAGTATTTATCAAGAGAATATATCACTCATTGTCTTGTGAATACTTCAGTGTTGAATAAAAAGTCTAAAAATTTCCAATCTCTTTTACTTTCTTATAAAAATCTTATAGTTAGCACATCTTTTTAAGACAGCAGGAAAAAAAATTCAGTAAGTTTATAGCAAAAATGAAGAGTTTATTTCAAAGAATATTGATAATCATAGCACACACGAACAACACATCTTTGTCTATTTCGTAATATTAAAAGTCTATAAAAAAAGTTCAGAATCTTAAAAACTAATCAATGTACTTACTCATCATAAAAATTCTAAGCACACAGATGTTCAGTAGGGAAATAATTTCCAAGATAGCTAGAAAGTAGCTTTCCAATAATGTTGACAATGCAAGATTATCGCAGTATTTGCAAAGGAGAATTGCTACAAAAGAAGACTTGTGCATTTAATTCATTAGTTTTAATTTCTCCCAGAATATCAAGGGGATTAAATTCACTCGCATCAGACTTTGCTGTTAATCCTGAAGAATTTATTAGCCCCTTTCCAGCTTTGTTTTAGAAGCATTTACTTTCTGTTTTCTTAGATGTGCTGAGATTTTTAACCTTTTAGGTACCAGGAAGTTTCAGTAGAACATCAATGTAAAATCACCAATTGTGCAAGCCTAGAGCCCTGGACAGCGGCAGGCACTTTTGTCGTAGGCTGTGCCAGACACTGGTCACAAGAGGAATGTTCTCCCAACAATGAGGTTTCCTTGCAGGCCACGGTCAACTGTGTTAGGTATGCATATTTAACTGGCCATGGTCAACTGCGTTAGGTATGCATAAATAACAGGCGAGGTACGATAACTATGATAGCTGTTGCAGTCCAACAATCATTGCGTGAAAAATTAGTGCTCTACTAGCTCAGGTGGGCTTATTCTAATAGACTAAACAAAGATACAGGTGGTCACAAAGGTGGGGTGGTAATTGAAAAATCTGTAGTTTATTTTGCAGATCACCACTTCTCTCATTCCTCAATCACCACCTTCTTTGCTCTAAGAAGAATGACCACTTCTGGGTCTGTAGGATGCCTGATATAAAAGCTTGTTCTCATGGTTGATAATCAGTTCTACTGTCATGGCAACGTAATTTCATCATTAATTGTATGACTCACCACAGGTCTTTTATTTTTCCCTCTGGCAGAGTTCTACCATATTGTACGTTAACTTTCAGCATGTTGATATTTTTTGGTTTTATTTTTACAGATTTTTACTTTTGTTAAAAGAAAAATTGAGACCCACTAAAGTTAACAGAATGTAGTTGAGCTGAGAACTATTGGCTAAAATTGGGCAACCCCATCACCTGCCCCAACCAGAACAGGTTTCAAGTAACTCCAACGGTAGTAGGAGAGGATTGGGGGAGAGAAAAAGGAATGTGAAAGGGACATACAGAAAACAGAGATGAGGTGCAGCATTGGCCTCGGTGAACTTGGTTTGAACAGTTGGCTGCCTTTGATTGGCTGAAACTCAGTGATTGGTACAAGAGTATGTTACAGGCTGTTCACAGGTCCAGTTAGATTTCAGGTCACACAAGAGTATGTTATAGGCTGTTCACAGGTCCAGTTAGGTTTCAGGTCACTTAGATATGAAGGAAGCTTAAGACTAAAAATAGGTTAGGAAGCAACTTTAGGCTAAACTTGACACTTTTTAATTCATGTTGTAGTTGCATCCTTTAGCTGCTGGTTGACATTGCAGTGTTTTCTTCAGTGCAGATAAAAATCACATGAGTGGGTGGGGCACGGTGGCTCACACCTGTAATCCTAGCACTCTGGGAGGTGGAGGCAGGTGGAATGCCTGAGCTCAGAGTTTGAGACCAGCCTGAGCCAGAGCAAGACCTTGTCTCTAAAAATAGCCGGGCATTGTGGCAGGTGCCTGTAGTCTCAGCTACTTGCAAGGGTGAGGCAAGAAAATCGCTTGAGCCCAAGAGTTTGAGGTTGCTGTAAGTTAGTACTCCACGGCACTCTACCCAGGGCAACAAAAGTGAGACTCTGTCTCAAAAAAACCTACATAAGTGTTGCTATTCCTTCAAATCCTCTTCTTTTGAGTGGGTCCTACTCATTCTTAAGGAGGGTTGGGAGTTTGCAGGGGGTGGAGGGTGTTGAGACAGAGTCTCACTTTGTTGCCCTCCATAGAGTGCTGTGGCATCATAGCTCACAGAAACCTCAAATTTGGGACTTAAGTGATCCTCTTGCCTCAGTTTTTCATTTTTAGCAGCGATCTAAAAATCTCCCTCTTGCTCAGGCTGGTCTTAAACTTGTGAACTCAAGGAATACTCCTGCCTGGGCTTCCCTGAGTGCTAGGATTACAGGCAGGAGCCACCATGCCCTGCCTTAAGGAGGGGTTTTAATGACAAAACTAATTCCAAAGCAAGAATTTAAAGACTTGCAGACTACTGGTAAGAAATTAGAAACTTCACAGACCCACATGAAAGAGAATCTCAATTGAAACAAAAAGGGGGGAGCAGAGAAGGGGGTTCAGTAGCTTCCCACCCAATGGGTACAGTGCATGGATAGATGGCACACTCCCTGGGGGCAGGACACAGCTACAACTCTTGATTTTTACCATGTGTAAACTATATAACCTAATGGTTTGTACTGTCTTATTAAATCTGAAATTTAAAAAAAGAAAAAAAACCTAGAAACGTATCTTATTTTTAGTCATTGCTGAAGATATAACAATTTGGTGTTTATTTCTATCTGCATTTTATGACAAAGGAAATACAAATATAAATGAGCCCTTTGATTCTTATAAGAAAACCAGGGACTATAATTAAACACCATATGTTTTCATTTAAACCTGAAAAAGAAACCTAAATTTATAACTTCTACAGTTAGCCCTTTTTTACAAAAAGTTCTTCACATAACTAGCATGAGTTTATATTGGCTAGCTTTTGTCCAATTTGCTGGCAATGTTAAAAAGTAGCAATAATGTTGACCTTGTTAGTACAAAAGATTTTGTGCAGATCATGTCTCCAAGTCATTGTAATTTATCTGTCCAGATTCTTGTCTCTAAATGCATTTTCATCTAAGCCACTCGTTCTGACATATTTTATGCCTGCATATTATTCTGCTGTGCTGTTGGAAATTCAGCTGTAGTAAAAGGGACTGGGTGACTTCTATTCTTCTATGTTCAAGCTGCCTGTGTTCTGGGCTTCTCCAAGGGAACAGACAGCATTTCTAATGGTATCTTATTTTGTTGTTGAAACCACAAGGGAGTTTCCATGTAGATTCAGTTGTTTGCTGCACAAAGATCCGATTATTGAGACAGAGATAGCTAAGGAAGAAAGGAATTTTTAATATGACAGACATCTTAACAGGAGAATGGGAAAAGCTGCCTCCAATCCTCCCAACTGCGGCTATTTAAGGAGGGGCCATATGTCATGGGACATGTGGAAGGGGAGGGGGAGTCTGCCCTGGGGCCTTCAGAATCTCAACTCCAATGTTATATAGAAAATTGGGTGGGGTAGCTCACACCTATAATCCCAGAACATTGGGAGGCCAAGGCAGGAGGATCACTTGAGGTCAGGAGTTCAAGTCCATCATTTCTGGGAAACAACTCAAAGGGTCAAATAGTTAAGGGAGGGGATTATAAAAAACACAGGGGTTCAAGAGGCTAATTACAATTTCATGGTTTTACAAGCCTCATAATATGGAGTTCTGGCTGAGCGTGGTGGCTCACACCTGTAATCCTAGCACTCTGGGAGACCAAGGCAGATTGCGTATCCTGAGTAAAAAAATTGAGACCCCCCCATCTCTACTAAAAATAGAAAAACTGAGGCAAGAGGATCACTTGAGCCCAGGATTGGAGGTTGCTGTGAGCTATGATGTCACAGCACTCTACCCAGGGCAACAGCTTGAGACTCTGCCTCAAAAAATAAAATAAATAAAATAAAAATAGCCAGGCATCATGGCGAGTGTCTGTAGTCACAGCTACCTGGGAGGCTGAAGCAAGAGAATTGCTTAAGCCCAAAAGCTGGGGGTTGCTGTGAGCTGTGATGCCATAGCACTCTACCAAAGGGTGACAAAGTGAGACTCCGTCTAAAAAAAAATAAAATCTGAGTTATTTCTTAAATCTATTCTTTTTTTTTAAGATAGAGTCTCACTATGTCCCCCTCAGTAGAGTGCTGTGATGTCACAGCTCATGGCAACCTCAAACTCTTGGGCTTAAGCAATTCTCTTGTCTCAGCCTCCCAAGTAGCTGGGACTACAGGCACCTGCCACAACACCCGGCTATGTTTTTGTGGCAGCTGTCATCATTGTTTAGCAGGCCCGAGCCGGGTTCAAACCCACCAGCCTCGGTGTATATGGCTGGCACCCTAGCCACTGAGCTACGGGCGCTGCCCTTAAATCTATTTTAATCATTTCTGCACTAATAATTGCAGCCTTTTCCTGTCATCTATATAGGAAACATAGTTCCAGATTTGGATGGGACAGAACACAAATTGTGATAGGTACAAATGAACTGAAAGAGAATTACTAGCATTATTCTGAGAAGAAATTTTCTAATTATCTGTTGTTAATAAATTTGTAAAGTAAAATAAAATATTAAAGCCCCCCTAGTGGCTGGCTGACTGGACCCCCTTGCTGACCACAGGGATCCCCTATAACTGAGTTATTGTCCATGAAAAAGGAGATGAGACGGGCTTCATTACATCCCACTCCGTTGTTCTTAGAGACGTCCTTTGTGACTCATTAACAGGCTTAAGGTTATGCAAGACACACCTGCAGGTTGTCAATACACATAACAAAGCACTTGAGTCTGGGGAGAAATCTTGTAGTTTGCTTCAGATTAACAGACCTTTGACCTTTATCTTAACTCAAGCATTCTTTTTCTAGGACTCCTGGTCTATCAGACGAAGCCTAACTCTTTCAGCCAATTGTCAGCCTAGGAATCTTTAAACCCACCTACAACTTGTAAACCTCTCCATCCCCTTATTGGGCCAAACCCATGTGTGCCTTCTACATAATGATTCGTGATTTTACCTGTAATTCCTCGTCTCCCTGAAATGTAAAAATCCAGACTGTAACCCCACCGCCCCAAGTCTACTTGCTCAAGGCTACTTGGGTGTGACTCCTGTTGGTGGTCCTCAGATTTTGCTCAGAATAATCCTCCTGAAATTATTTTACACTGTATGGCTTCTTTTCCTTTTCTGTCTACAAGTTGAAAATGATAAGCAGCACATCTACGTGTGACATGAATATGGGAACTGGAGATAATACAAAGAGGAAAATAAGGGAAAGGTTATGGACGAGCCAGAGATGAGAGATTATTCCGAGGTGCGAGATGGAAGGAAAACAGAAGCTGGGTTTGTGCAACTAAAATGGCTTTATTCCACCTGGGTGCAGGGTGGGGGGGGGGGGTGTGTGAGATTTCCAGCTGGGAGAAAGGCACAGAAGTTCAAACTTTCCAGAGAT
>NW_003852452.1:5508055-5518717 GCF_000181295.1 Otolemur garnettii
GGGTCCGGGCTGGGGATTCGAACCCGCCACCTTAGGTGTACGTGGCTGGCGCCTTAGCTGGTTGAGCTATAGGCGCCGAGCCGGCCAACTGGGTTTTTAAAGGTCAGGAAGATGGGCTTGGGACTTTCCCTTTCCTGGGTTGGACATCTGTTATGAGGGCGGGGGTTGGCCCCTTCACCTTTCCCAGGAGGAACACCCAGTGGGAGGGAGTAGGGGGGTTGATTCTTTTAGGTGGGTCTACCCTATTTGGGCGTGGTTTGACCCTAGGAATAAGGAGTCCTTCCAACAAACTTGCAAGATGATACTTTGTTTAGAAGTAGCTGAACTTCCAAAGAAACTCGTGATCTCACAGGACATTGGTTTGGGAGAGAAGAAAAAAGAAGGTTGCCAATATCTAGCAAAACTTAGACTCCTCACTGTTACAATGACAGTAGAGGTTTTCCTATCTATCTAAATTAGCTTAAGAAATTTCACATGAAATTTACCCCCCATATTTATGTTATCACATCCACAGTTTTATCATAAATATAAACGTACAGCAGGTCCTCGCTTAATGTATCCTACAGGTTCTTGGAAACTTTCACATGAAGCAAAATGACATATAACAAAACCAGTTTTACCATAGGCTAACTGATATAAACAAGAGTGAACTTCCTAGGGCATATTTCTGCCCTAGAGGCTGGGACAAACAACCCCTTCATCCTCTGAAGGTTTGCTAGAAAAATCAACCAACAAAATGCCTATTAATAGGAGAAATGGCATACAAGTGGAAGAATCACAGAATGATGACCCCGCCCCTTGAGGGGTACAGATGTTACTGGACTAAGAGAGTCCAGCTGCCTGTCACTGTCAGCCCGTACACAGAGATGGGGATAGGCCCACCAAACTTTATTTGTGAGAAGGCTGGGGCTCTGGAGAACAGTGAGAGTAGCCTCTCCAAGACTGTTCTGATCTTCCATTTCCAACATTACGGTTTTATACATTTGGGTTCAAAGTGAAGCCCATGTTAACTCTTATTTTAAACAATAATCCTCCGCAGAAGCCACGATCCATAGTAAACAATAGTCAGTATAACTTGTGATCCAAAATAACATTCCAATTCAAAAGGTCATCTCCTAAATCAATCCACCTGAACTCCCCAAGATATGTATCTTTGGGGGGGGAGCTAAATTTATAAAACAGTAAGAACAGGAGACGGGGGATGAAGGTCAAGGCCGGACTACCACAGACCAGACCCCCACAGACCAGACCAGCTGTGTCATGTCTGTCCTAGCCTGACAGACTCCATCTTATTCTCACTATGTGTGCTTTCACAGACACTTACCTAGCCTTTTTTCAGAGAGGAAGGGGAGATGTGGAACACAGGTAATTCTGTTGACAGGGCAGTAAATGATTACTAGGTAGAAGGCAACGATCAAGGAACAAAGATTCGCTTGTAAATGGTTCTCTTTGGAAACTGAAAGAGCCGGAGAGACAAGACATTACCTTGAGAAAGTGTCTGTTCAGGTGTGTCTACATTCCTCAGTCTTTTTTTCTGGAAGAGATAGTAAGATAACCAGGAGGGGAAGGAAAAACAATTATTCTCCTTTGCAGGTCAGTCAGTTCTTTATGTAGATTGGAGAAAAATCTCTTTCAGTGTCTGTTGATCTTCAAGGGCCTTTAATTCTTAATACTCATTATGCTAGAGTGTTTTTTGTTTTTTTTTAAACAATCTCACCATGTCACCCTCAGTACAGTGCGGTGGCATAATAGCTCACAGAAATCTCTAACTCTTGGGCTCAAGTGATTCTCTTGCCTCAGCCTCTCAAGTAGCTGTAAATATAGGCGCCCACCATAACACTTGGCTATTTTTTTGTTGTAGTTGTCATTGTTATTCAGCAGGCCCCAGCCAGGATCAAACCCGCAAGCCCCAGTGCATGCGGCCAGCACCCTAACCACTGAGCTACGGGCACCAAGCCAAGAGTGATGTTTTGCTGTAAAATATTTTGGTTTCGGCTCGGCGCCTGTGGCTCAAGCGGCTAAGGCGCCAGCCACATACACCTAAGATGGCGGGTTCGAATCCCCAGCCCGGGCCCGCCAAACAACAATGATGGCTGCAACCAAAAAAAATAGCCAGGCGTTGTGGCGGGCGCCTGTAGTCCCAGCTACTTGGGAGGCTGAGGCAGGAGACTCGCTTGAGCCCAGGAGTTGGAGGTTGCTGTGAGCGTGATGCCATGGCAGTCTACCCAGGGGATAGCTTGAGGCTCCGTCTCAAAAAAAAAAAAAAAAAAAATATTTTGGTTTCCTTCACTGCTCACAAAAATATCACTACTGTGAACTCAGGAGTTCAAGACCAGCCTGAGCAAGAGTGAAACCCCATCGGTACTAAAAATAGGAAAAAAAAAACCCCAGCTGGGCATTGTGTGGGCACCTATAGCCCCAGCTACTCAGGAGACGAGGCAAAAGGATCTCTTAAGCCCAGGAGTTTGAGATTGCTGTGAGCTATGACCCCACAGTACTCTACCCTGAGCAACAAAGTGAGACGCCATATAAAACAAATAAAAATCACCACACCTTTTTTTTTTTTTAGACAAAGTCTCAAGCTGTTGCCCTGTGTAGAGTACTATAGCATCATAGCTCACAGCAAACTCCAACTCTGGAGCTCAAGCAATCCTCCTGCCTCAGTTTTTCTATTTTTAGTAGAGTCAGGGTCTCAATTTTTGCTCAGGCTGGTCTCAAACTCCTAGGCTCAAGCAATCCACCCATCTCAGCCTCCCAGAGTGCTAGGATTAGAGGCATGAGCCACAGCACCCGGCCCACACTTCTAAATAAAGACCCAAATACTTAAGCTATACATATATTTAAGAAAGATTAATAAAAACAAGTAAGAGAATGATTTACCCAGTGTTTGGGGAATCAGTGCATGATGGTGGTTGTAACGGTGGTGGGTTAAATCAACAAGTGAATATTTGTACAGGGAAAATTATGAGGACGGCCACACAGTTCAAAAACAATGACAAATATGCAGGTTGACTGAGCGCTTTTGTCTAAACTCATTTATTGTCATGTGTTTGTATGATTATAGGGTACTTTAGAAATTTTTATTGTACAATAATTTTTATTTGTCATTTTCCAACCCACTTATTCCACGGATGGTGGCCCCGTCAGGAAGCGATTTCTTTTCTCATCAATGTTACAGTGAAATGACCTTGAACTCAACGACATCATCTGAGGACCTGCTGTAACTGGTACCCATTCTCAGAGACGTACACCAGCCTCTTGGTGGTCAATGTTTCTGAGGAGTCACAGGCTGGAGAGTGGGATTATGGAGGACTTTCATTCTTTAATTTGCATAAGTTTGTATTGCTGTATGTTTTATATGGATGTATTACTTTTAAATGTATGTTTCCTTTGTAATTTATAAATACAAACATGATATGTCCTATAGTTTTGAAAAAAAAGAAAAAACCCAAACCTTTCCTGACCATCCCTGTTAATAACCTATTTAGGGTTAGCTATATCTGTGTGGCAAGTTTAATTAACTAAAATTTCTTACTTTTAGTTATTTAATAGGCTTTTCTCTGGAACAAATAATTTTAAAGTGAAATTTCAATGGCATATGAACAGGTAATATATTTTTCCTTTTGTTATTGCCCATTTTTTATCAATAAAAATGCAGCCCAGTACGTGACTTAGTCACTGCCTGCCAGGGGATGTGTGATCACAATTGAGGGTTTGCCGGTTTTCCCAAGGGTGTGCCATAGGCAGTGGCCTCGGGAGCACCTTTCATCTCCCATGTTTGTAGCTCCCAGCAGGTCACACATGGTAGAAAATATATGTACGATGGCACAGAGCCTAAAGGACTCACAATTTACAACAGTCAAGGTCCAAGTTCAGCCAGGGATTAAAGTTGCTGAGAGCAGCCACTTAGTCCTGCCCTCCACGGATAACCCTAAGTTGACCCAGGTTGGGCGAAGAGGTCAGACAGTAGTGACCTTTACTCACCAGTCCTTAGATGCAGGTAGGAGGGCAGCCCTTGTCAAGGTGGTTCTCTTCAGCCTGTGAGGGCCGAGCCAAGGCCATTTTAATGACGGCCATCGCCGGATCTTAGGCCCAAGGAGTCAGCATAACGTCCTCCGCCCATCCCAAAGATAGCACCACCCCATGGCGCGAAACCCATGCCCAATCATGAGCTAATGCCTAACCTATAATCTGCCCATGCCCCTAGCAACCAATCAAAATTATACCGGTACTTTACCCCTCCCCTTCTTGTTTTCTGTACCCTGTAAAAACCGATTGCACCACCAGGGCGGGGCTCTGGTGCTCACCGGGAGAGTCCAGGTCCAGGCTTGAATAAAGCTTGCCTCATGGTCTTTGCATCGGAGTGTGTCTGGGACTAACTCTTGGGGGGTCGGGAAAAATCCAGGCACAACAAGCCCAGCGCAGTCACCTTGAGGGATACGTGGCTATAAGTTGTCAACCATCTTCCTCCCAGAAGCTGGAGGAATGATACTTCAACCTGAAAGCTGGATGTGAGCAGAGTCTCACAGTGTTCTGTTCATGAAATATACCAACCTCGGCTCGGAGCCTATAGCCGGCTAGGGCGCCAGCCATGTACACCTAAGGTGGCGGGTTCGAATCCCCAGCCTGGACCCGCCAAACAACAATGACGGCTGCAACCAAAAAATAGCCGGGCGTTGTGGCGGGCACCTGTGGTCCCAGCTACTTGGGAGGCGGAGGCACGAGACTCGCTTGAGCCCAGGAGTTGGAGGTTGCTGTGAGCTGTAATGCCACGGCACTCTGCCCAGGGGGACAGCTTGAGGCTCTGTCTCAAAAAAAAAAAAGAAAGAAATATACCAACCTCTTTCTAATACGGTGTGGCCCTTACCGGAATGAGTAAGTGCTCTTGTTCAGTTTGGTGCATTTGTGACCTCTTAACATGTCACTGTGCATAAATATTCTCAGTTCATTCATAAATTCATTCAATTTGATTCAAATCAACACTGACATGCTAAGTAACGATAATATGCAAAGTGTGGCTTGGGTCTGATGACAAAAGACTAAATGAGGCATAGTGCAGAACAGTGATCTGCCATTGAGCTCTTACCAGGCACCAGTTCTGTGCTTCTCACATCATCCCTTATCAGCTTCATCAGTTCCCATTTGTATTTTGCAGTTGAGGAACTCAAGATTATAAGGGTTCATTTACATAAGAAATTCAGAAGAGGCGGGGCATGGGGGCTCACACCTGTAATCTTAACACTCTGCCAGGCCAAAGCAGGTGGATCGATCGCTCGAGCTCAGGAGTTCAAGACCAGCCTGAGCAAGGGCAAGACCCTGTCTACTAAAAATAGAAAAACTAGCTGGGCAATGTGGTGGGCAACTGTAGTGCCAACTACTTACTAGGTTGAGACAAGAGGATCAGTTGAGCCCAAGAATTTAAGGTTGCTGTGAGTTATGATATCACAGAACTCTACCAAGGGCAAGAAAGTCAGACTATGTCTCAAAAAAAAAAGGAAAAAAGGAAATTCAGAAGGAGTCTTCAGTGGTAGGAGGGCAGGACAGACTGGTAAGGAAAGGCCAGAGGGTAGACATTTAATTCAGTTTTGCACTTGTGTTTCAGGAAACTCTGGAATATATAAAAAGATGTATGTTCACTGAGCAATTAGATAACTCAAATCTGGAGTTCAAGGAGAGCTAATGGTTGAATATAGTTTGGAGACTTGTGAGAATGTAAGTGGTAATTAAAACCACTGGGCTGGCAGTGCCCATAGCACAGTGGACACCAGCCACATACACCCAGGCTGGCAGGTTTGAACCTGGCCTGGACCAGGTAAACAACAATGACAACTGCAACAAAAAATAGCCCTGCATTGTGGCGGGCACCTGGAGTCCCAGCTACTTGGGAGGCTGAGGCTAGAGAATCACTTAAACCTAAGAGTTTGAGGTGCTGTGAGCTGTGATGCCATAGCACTCTACCCAGGGTGACCTAATAAGACTGTCTTAAAATAAATAAGTAAATAAATAGATATATAAATAAAACCACTGGGCTAAATCACATTGTGACTGGGATAATGACATCACTCTACACTGACTGTAGAGAATAAGAGTCGTGGGATGAGGACCAAACTCAGGGGAAGCTGAGAACAGGGATTACAAAGGTGGAAAGGGTTAGGAGGGAAGAGCAGTGTCACAGAGAGAGGGCTTTAAAACGGAGACAGTAGTCTCCAGTGTCAAAGGCATAAGATAAGTCAGAGATGTCTGGTCCTGAGAAGTGTTCGTGGAGTTTGGCAATATGTGAGTCTTAGCTGATCTTTCCCGGGCCAGCTCTTGGAAGGGGAGATGTTGGATATCCGATTATCCTGATGTAAAGATAATGGGAAGTAAAGGAGTGGAGCTGTGAGGTGTTGAGGATTCATTCAGGACTGAAGGGAAATGAATACAACATAGGAGCTCAGTGTCAGAAGGATGGTGCGGGGTTTTCTTTAATATTTCCTGGACGGGGTGCTAGGCACGGTGGCGCACACCTGTAATCCTAGCACTCTGGGAGGCCGAGGCGGGTGGATTGTTTGAGCTCAGGAGTTTGAGGCTAGCCTAAGCAAGAGTGAGACCTCATCTCTAAAAATAGCCAGGTGTTGTTGTGGGTGCCTATAGTTCCAGCTACTTGGAAGGCTGAGGCAAGAGGATCACTTGAGCCAAGAGTTGGAGGTTGCTTTGAGCTATGATGCCTCAGCACTCAACCAAGGGCACCAATGTGAGACTTTGTCTCAAAAAAAAAAGGCAAAAACAAACAAACAAAATATTTCCTAGACAATGGATGCATGTCAGATAGTAGGGAGATAGGAATGATTGAGATACTGTGCCTGCCATCAAGGGACTCAGAGTCTAGTGTGAGAGACAGGAACACAAATAGTCACAGCAAAATGTGATGAGAGTGATGACAGCAGTGTAACCAAAAGCCACGAGAAGAGGGAGGAGAAATCCTCTGACTTTGTCTGGAGGTCAGGGAAGTAGGTGAATTAGCAGATCAACAGATGATCAGCAGAAAACGGAACAGCTGTGGAACAGCGTGGAGGCGTGTAAAAGACAGCACACGTGTCGGAATGAACGTCTAGTGTGGCCGAGTGCAGGAGCCGGTGGAGGCCAGAGATGACACTAGGGAGGTGACATCGTGTTCAAAATCCAGTAGGGCTTTGTTTGCTGCATGAGGGAATTGGAGCTTCTGTGAAGTGATGCAGGAGCTTATTGAAGAGCTTTAAGCAGGCAAAGTACTACACCTGTAATTAGAAAGGGGGTGGGAGAGAAGAGGGTGGCTTGGAGGAAGCAACTCGGGAGTTCTGAGACCGCTATGCTAGCCCGGGTCGTTTGTGATGGGCCTATGGCTAACGCAGCAAGGAGGGGCATGGAGAGGAGATAGCGATTGGAAAGGGAAGTAAGAACGGTCACAGAACTTAATCATACTGAGGGAGGGAGGAGGTGAATGAGAAAGAGCAGTAAAATGTCATTCTAGATCTCTAAATTCATAGCTGGATAGGTGCTATTAGAATTAACTGAAAATGGGCAGCTCCTGTGGCTCAGTGAGTAAGTAGTGTGCCAGCCCCATATACCAAGCGTGGCAAGCTCAAACCTGGCCCCAGCCAAACTGCAACAAAAAAATAGCCGGGCGTTGTGGCAGGCGCCTGTAGTCCCTGCTACTTGGGAGGCCGAGGCAGGAGAATCACCTAAGCCCAAGAGTTGGAGGTTGCTGTGAGCTGTGATGCCACAGCACTCTACCAAGGGCCACAAAATAAGACTGTCTCTAAGGAAAAAAAAAAAAGAACTAACTGAAAACATGATAGTTTTGGTTTTTGTTGGGGGGGAGGTTGCAGGTCTTTTTTTTTTTCTTTTTTTGGCTGGGGCTGGGTTTGAACCCACCACCTCTGGTATTCGGGGCCAGCATCCTACTCCTTTGAGCCATAGGCACCACCCAACAAGACAATTTTTTGATTAAAATGTAATGAGTTTGGTTCTGAGAGGTCTGTGGGCCAGCCCTTGGAAGGGGAGAGGTTGGGTATCTCAGACATCTCAGAACCAAACATCCAAGGAGCCGGTGCAATGCGCATGTGTGGGTCCAGGGGCTGGGTGGTGTTTGAAGGTAGATTCTCACCTGATGGTAGCTGAAGCAGGAGAATGAACAGAAAGGAGGAGGGAATACTCCCTTCTCAGAATACACAGTGGCTGGAGAAGTAGAAAGTGTTTGGACCAGTGGGCAATGAAAGGGAGAAATGCCAGAGAAAAGCATAAAGATTGTTACGTGGCGTGAATCCTGGCCTACAATGGAAAACTTATTTTTTTTTTTTTTTTTGTGACAGAGTTTTACTATGTCATCACCCTTGGTAGAGTGCAGTGGTGTCACAGCTCACAGCAACCTCAAACTCTTGGGCTTAAGGGATTCTCTTGCATCAGCCTCATAAGTAGCTGGGACTGCAGGTGCACACCAGAATGCCCAGCTTTTTTTTTTTTTTTGCAGTTGTCATTGTTGTTTAGCTGGCCCAGCCAGGTTCAAACTGTCCAGCCTGTATGTAGCTGATGCCATAACCATTGTGCTACAGATGCCAAGCCAGAAAACTCATACTTTCATTTTTTTTTATTCTATCCATAGGGTTGAATGGGTTTATACAGCAATGTTAGATGCCCCAGAACAACGGTGAATTGAACCACAGTGTGAAGTTTGCTATATGTAAGTCAGGAGGACACAGAGAGTTGTTGGTGCTGGAGAGAAAGGAGTTGAGGTTAGCTTGCATAAGAAAGGATGTCAAGGCAAGAGAAGGGGTATCTTAGGAATACGTGGGACTGTGAAGGAACGAAAGCTCTTGGTGCTGAAAAGCAAGAACCGTGGCAAAGGTATGAGAGAACTAGAAAGACAGGCAGCTACCGTTTGAGGGTGGAATATGGGACTTAAGATTCCAGAGGCTTAGCTGTTCCACGGAGTGACAAGGTTTAGGGCCTGGCTTTCAAAGTGGAGCAGAACTCACTAGAGTAGGAAAGATTCATAAGCTCCCATAGTACAGAATCCTATCCACTGAATGTGCTTTATATGTCTCCTAGCAGGGCCAAGCACAGATGGGTTTTCTTTTTGTTGTAAAAACAATATGACTACATTTTGGAAAATAGAGGGGGAGAATTACTCACATTCCCACCACCCACACAACTCATGCTCTCCACGGGTGCAGCTCCTTCCACACAGTGCGCATAGTGGCAACCGTACCTTACATGTGATTATCCTTTTACTTTAATTTCACATTATATGTCAGCATTTTCCATGTTATAATATAGCTGTTATAATGGATGGATTCCTAAAGGTTTCAAGTAACCATGTTGGAATTGCTCCAGATCACAGATGAAGAGCCTCATTTTTGTGAAACTAAAGCAGAGGATTATGAAACCTCAACCAAGTAATCAGGAATGACGGGGGCATGAACACGTCTTAACCGTAAGAAACTCGTGGTCTCCTGACTTGTCTCGCTGTTGCAAATGTCACTCTTGACAAACTGCATTCCTCAACCATTTAAACTGAGGACATGGCTCGGTGCCTGTGGCTCAAGTGGCTAAGGCGCCAGTCACATACACCTGAGGTGGCGTGTTCGAATCCAGCCTAGGCCTACCAAACAACAATGATGTCTGCAACCAAAAAATAGCCAGACATTGTGGCAGGTGCCTGTGGTCCCAGCTACTTGGGAGGCAGAGGCGAGAGACTCTCTTGAGCCCAGGAGTTGAAGGTTGCTGTGAGCTGTGATGCCACAGCACTCTATCCAGGGGGACAGCTTGAGGCTCTGTGTCAAAAAAAAAAAAAAAAAAAACTAAGGACATAATAAAGTTGTCCCCAGAGTAGAAATCAAAGTCTGTAGCTAGTAAGTACAAGGAGGATGCTGGATCAGTCTTTCACTATCCTGTTTCTCCTGCCCCCACCTGCAGAGACCGAGGGTTTCTCGTCAGAAGAGTGCTGAGAAGATAGTCTACACATCCTCACCCCAGAGACAAGAGAAGGTTTTAAAATTGCACTGGATTCTCATTCTCTCCCTGGTGTCACAGACCATCTCTTGTCTTTTCCTGGGCTGGAAAAGATTTAAGTTTGATAAAACAATGGGTGGCTCAGTGAGTAGGGTGCTGGCCCCATATACCAAGAGTGGGAGGTTCAAACCCAGGCCTGGGCAAACTGCAACAAAAAAATAGCCAGGTGTTGTGACTGTGCCTGTAGTCCCAGCTACTTGGGAGGCTGCAGCAAGAGAATCGCCTAAGCCCAAGAGTTGGAGGTTGCTGTGAGCTGTGACGGCACGGAACTCTACCGAGGGTGATAAAGTAGTGACTCTGTCTCTACAAAAAAAAAAAAGAAAGAAAGAATGGGTGATTTAGTGGAGTAATCACCCGTTTATTTTACCCCATTGCCAAACCTCTGGAGTCTTGCGTGCAAGCATGAAGGCAAAAATACATGAAGAAAATCCTCATTGCTCAAGTTAGAATTAAAGATACATCAAAATTGGCAAAAATCAAAACATGCACTTAAGAATCTTGAGCCTGGCTTGGCGCCTGTGGCTCAAGTGGCTAAGGCACCAGCCACATACACCTAAGGTGGCGGGTTCAAATCCCCAGCTCGGGCCCACCAAACAACAATGATGGCTGCGGCTCGGCGCCTATAGCTCAACC
>NW_003852452.1:5519243-5523570 GCF_000181295.1 Otolemur garnettii
AAGCTGTCCCCCTGGGTAGAGTGCTATGGCATCACAACTCACAGAAACCTCCAACTCTGGGGCTCAAGTGAGTCTCCTGTCTCAGCCTCCCAAGTAGCTGGAACAACAGGCACCAGCCACAGCGCCTGGCTATTTTTTGGTTGCAGCCATCATTGTTGTTTGGCGGGCCCGGGCTTCGAACTTGCCACCTTAGGTGTATGTGGCTGGCACCTTAGCTGCTTGAGCCACAGGTGCCAAGCCTTGAGACAGAGTCTCAAGCTGTCACCCTGGGTAGAGTGCTGTGGCATCACAGCTCACAGCAACCTCAAACTCTCGGGCTTAAGTTATTCTCTTGCCTCAGCCTCCCAAGTAGCTGGGACTACAGGTGCCCGCCACAACGCCTGGCTATTTTTTTATTGTAGTTGTCATTGTTATTTGGTGGACCAGGCTGGATTTGAACCCACCAACTCCAGTGTATGTGGCTGGCGCCCTAGCCAATTGAGCTACAGGCACTGAGCCAAACCTGTGTTTTATTAGCGGTGAGCATTGTGTTGATGAGTCTTTAGAAATATGGTCTTGATCTGTGATCTGGAGAATTCCAAAATTGTTATTTGAAATGCTTGTCAAGAGCCCATCAGTTAAATATAGAAGCCATGTTTAATGCTTATGAAAAATACCTATGTTATAATGTGAAATAAAAGGTTAGAGAATCACATGTGTGCTGTGGGTTGCAACTAGGTACATCATGCAGAAGGCAACACAACCAATAAAGAACATCTCAGAGGCCAGGGACAGTGAGTTAAGATTGTAATCCTAGCATTCTGGGAGACTAAGGAGAGAGGATCACTTGACATCAGGAGTTCAAGACCAGCCTGAGCAAGAGCAAGACCCCATCTCTACTAAAAATAGAAAAATTAGCCAGGCATGGTGGAGGGCACCCACAGTCCCAGCTACTCAGGAGACTGAGGCAGGAAGATCACTTGAGCCCCGGAGGATGAGGCTGTAGTGAGCTATGTTGAGGTCGATGCACTCTACCCCAGGCAACACAGCCAGACTGTGTCTCAAAATAATAATAATAATAATACAGAACATGAGATGTGTTTGTGGTGGGAATGCATGTATTCTCCCTCTGTTTTCTGAACTATAGTCATATTGTTTTATAACAACAAAAAAATCCATCAGTACTTGGCACTGCTAGGAAATATGTAAAGCACATCCAATAGATAGAATTGTGTACTGTGGGAGCTTATAAATAATTCTTTTCCACTCTAATGATCTTCAGCTTTGCTCCACTCTGAAAGCCAGACCCTAAACCTCGTCACTCTGTGGAACAGCTAAGCCTCTGGAATCTTAAATCCCGTATTCCACCCTCAGACGGTAGCTGCCTGCCTTTCCAGTTCTCTCATGCCTTTGCCACACAGTACCCGCTTTTCAGCACCGTCAAGAGCAACCGTGCCTCCATGGTCCCACTTACTCCTATGTGATTATCCTTTTACTTTAATTTCACGTTATAATGTAAGCATTTACTGCCCTTTCTCCCGCTTGACATCTCCAGATCCTCAACCCATCAAAACCTTCTGGATAAGGAATATAATACCATTTTCTATTTTTTTGTCTAAATTCCAAACCATCAGTTTTCCCCTACCGGTGCGATATATTAAGAGAACATCTAATTTCGTAATTGAATCCACTATGAGACAACTTTGACCACAGTTTGTGCCAGAGATCAGTCATTGTCTCTTCCGTATCTTTCATCTTTCTTCCTCACTAATTGATCCAATTTTCTGTCGCCTGACTATATACATAGCTGAAGATTACGTTTCTTAGACTCCCTTACAAACAGAGGTGACCAATGAGATATGTAAATTGGTCATGTGGATAGATTTCCCAGAAAACTTTTGAAAGGGAGGTGACTTAACCTATATTCTTTTCTGCCCTTACCCCTTTTTATTTCTCTTCATGTCTTTAGCTAAGGTATGATGGCTGGAGCTTCAGCAGCAATTTTACAACCACAAGGGAACCTTAAGTAAGTTTCTGCACGCTAAGAATAGTGGAGTAGAAACCTGGAAGAAACCGGGGGGCCTTGATAGTATTGCATACATACATAGCATGTCCCTGGGCTTCCGGCTTGCAGACTTTATTTTTCATATGAAAGAAAAAAAGTCTCTATATTTGAAAAGTCACTATTACCTGGCAATTGTTACTCATAATTTGGTGATTCCTAACAGACATGGTCCTTAGTTCACTCATTCACTACCAGGTATGTGCTGAATGCCTGAGTTTGACATTATGTTAAAAGTTTAGGTAAAAACAAAAGACGTATAAGAATAGTTTTATTTTGGCTCAGTGCCTGTGGCTCAAGTGGTTAAGGCGCCAGCCACATACACCTAAGGTGGCGGGTTCGAATCTAGCCTGGTCCGCCAAAACAACAATGACAGCTGCAACCAAAAAAAAAAAAAAAGCCGGGCATTGTGGTGGGTGCTTGTGGTCCCAGCTACTTGGGAGGCTGAGGCAGGAGACTGGCTTGAGCCCAGGAGTTGGAGGTTGCTATGAACTGTGATGTCATAGCACTCCACCCAGGGGGATAGCTTGAGGCTCTGTCTCAACAAAAAAAGAATAGTTTTATTTTTATTTATTTATTTTTGAGACAGAGTCTTACTATGTAACCCTCTGTAGAATGCTGTGGCGTCACAGCTCACAGCAACCTCAAACTCTTACACTTAAGCCATTTTCTTGCCTCAGTCTCCCGAGTAGCTGGGAATACAGGTGCTTGCCATAATGCCCAGCTATTTTTTGGTTGGAGTTGTCATTGTTGTTTAGCAGGCCTAGACCGGGCTTGAACCCACCAGCCCTGGCCTATGTGGCTGGTGCCCTACTCACTGAGCTACGGGCACCAAGCCAAGAATAGTTTTAGAGGACAAGTAAATCTTATGTCTTGTATTTTTTAAAAAATCATGATAGATTTCATGTTAATCTGTGATTTTTTTTCTAAGCACACTAAAAAATATAGTCAATAACACTATAGGTTATCAGAGAGGACAGAGGTGAGACACGGAATGTAGAGATTAAGAGAGAAGGTGATGAGGTTTCGAAATGAACCTGAAAAAAAGGAGGAGGATGGGGGGAGTATGGAACCATTTCTTCTCATTCTGGGATGAAAACCATGAACAATGGATCAGAGAGGAAAATAAAAACCTTAAGTTCAGGACACACCAAGGACCACAGCCTGGCTGGACTCATTCTGTTCAGGCCAGCCCGGCAGCCTGTCTGCTCTGGAGACTTCAGGAGCATCCCTCATAGTTATAGCATGTTTGGAGAGTACCAGCTGGGGTCTGCACTACACTGTGGTCCTGGGTTTTATCTAGGGTGACCAGACGTCCCACTTTTAGTGGGACAGTCCTGCTTTTTAACAATTTGTCCTGCATCCCACAGTGTTTTAAAAAAGTCCCGATTTTTGGTAAAAATGCACGAACGGGCGGGAGAACAGGAAGGGAATATACAGTTTTCGGCTGCCATGTGGCTATTTCACCAGGATATGAGTTTTATATTATTTTTGTTAATTTTATAATGTTAAACTGTAATAATAACAAATAATTGTTGAGACGTGATTATCGAGAACTGCTTATCAAAGTTTGCATTGTTGTCAGGCCCTGCCCTGTCCCCTGCCCCCGCCCCCCCACCCCCATGTTGTTCCACTTTACCAATGTTAAAATCTGGTCACCCTAATTTTATCATCATACAACATGCACCTTTCCTCATAAGGATGTTATCAGAACAACTTTATATGGGATATTACATTTTTCTTTTTGCTTTTTAGTCTTGGTAAAGCAGACTTTATTCAAGGGGAGCCATGGTTTAGGGGCCATGGCAACCAGATCTCGTAGTGGCAGAGAGAGACTGGACTCCACTCCGGGGATAAATGTTCCACAGCCCTTTGTCTTCACATCCCACACTGTCTGCTAATGCCCATGGTACTTAACCTGAACAAAACCACCCTTGGGGATGTACTTTGTCAGGTTCCTCTTGACATGGTGTGACACGCCTGTGGCTTCCTTGGCTCAGTGAATATGCCTTATCATGGTTTTGCCCTGCTGTGCTGTGTAGGCTAATGTATCATAAGGTCACGAAAGGTTTTGTCGTAACATTTTATCAAACAACATCAGAGGCTCGGCGCCTATGGCTCAACCGGCTAAGGCGCCAGCCACGTACACCTAAGGTGGCGGGTTCGAATCCCCAGCCTGGACCCGCCAAACAGCAGAGTTTTAAAATAAAACCAGAGGCTCGGCGCCTATGGCTCAAGCTGCTAAGGCACCAGCCACATACACCTAAGGTGGCGGGTTCGAATCCC
>NW_003852452.1:5523773-5526226 GCF_000181295.1 Otolemur garnettii
AAAAAAAAAAAAAAAAAAACATCAGAACCGAAATCCACTCATCTTCCGGCAGGCACAGTTCAGAAAGCAATGCTAGCTGTTCAGTCCTTTAGGTTACCCAGGGAAAATACACAACCAGCTGTGTACCACCGATGTAAGAAAGGAAACAACCAATTCATTCTTCTCTCCAGTACAGATCCTAACTCGTCTCTAAGCCTCCAGCTAACTGACCCTTCTCCTTTCTAATTGCTTTCCCCATGACTCAGTTCCTGTCTCTTCTAATCTTTAATGATCTATTAAATTGTGTTTCTCAGATTTCTTCTCCAACCGTTTAGTACTTCAGCATAAGGCTAATCTTTCAGTAACTCAATGCCTTGAGTAAAGGCCTTAACCTGCACAAACTCTTAGTCTGTTTTGATTTTGACAACCTGACTTCATTTTCGTAAATCTGGTACTGCTTAAGAAAAAATAACATAGACATGCTGGGGATGTCAGAGACCAAACTTATATAACCCATAGGAGATAATTCCTTGGGGAGGCTCTTCAAAGATGGGAGAGAATACATTTTTAGCCAGGCCTGCTTCAAAATAAGAACTTCTTGCCCTTTCCCCTACTTTGTGATTGCTCTTAACCTATGAACTGGTGACAAAGATTAAGTCCTTCTCTAATATGAAGGCATCAAAGCCAAACCTTTGCACCAAGAGGAAGAATCATTTAGGAAATAGAATTCTCTTCAGATGGTCTCCATTAGAACAGCGGCATTGGCTGGGTACAGTGGCTCATGCCTATAATACCAGTGCCGTGGAAGGCTAAGGCAGGAGGATCACTTGAGGGCAGGAGTTTGATACCAGCCTGGGCAAGATAGGGAGACCCCATGTCTAGAAAAATAAAATAGAATAAAAACAGCAGCATGAAAGGATCTTAGGTCTTTGCATAAGTTCGCCAGCTTCAATTTTATGTGCGATGAAAAAATCCTATGAGGAACATTTAAAGGCAACCTTACTTGAGCTTGGGCTATGACATTATGCAATTTTACACTGCATGTTCTTACTCAAGACCGTACAACAATTGAAAAGTTAACCATTCTATTATAAGTGAAGCCCAGACCAGCTGTGAGAGGAAAATGTAGCAATTTCTATCAGGAAGATTAGAGGTTGTTTCTGGCAAGGCAACAACCACTTATTAAAGTTTGCTAGTTAAATAAAGACTTGGTGTGTTATGGTGAATGTGTAAGCAATTAGCGCCTGCCATGCCACACAGGACACAGAAGGTGGGTTGCCGGAGAATGTGGGCAGGGTGGACGGAAGGCCCTATTTATCCACCCCTAAACTCAGTTTCCTGCCTTTCAGGTTTAATCTGCCCTAAGATGTCCAAAATGAGACTAAAGGAACTTCAAACCTCTTTTCAAATATTTTCACAGGAAGTCTATGTGGATTTAAGATGTGGACAGAGTGTTTCAAAACCTTGTTCTAGCCCTGGCTATGGATCACAGACAATTCACATAAACTCTTTGAACATTTTCCTCATCTGGGTGAATGATTCCTCCTATGCAAGGTTGTCAGGATGTTCAGCAATAATATACACAAAGTGTCTGGCTTCTAGAAGGCTTTTAATCCATATATGATCAATGTTGCTATAAATACAACCCTTCTTCCTATTGTTCACAACACACATACACACGTACAGTCGAGGAAAAGAGAAAGGAAAAGAGAGACAGGTAGACAAGAAAAAGAATGGTGCAGTGATTCTCTGCTGTTGAGTAAGAAGAGGCCTATAGTAACAAGTTTCTAATAACTTCATCATTTCTCCAGTTTAAGTACAATACAGAACTGACCTGAACTAGGGGTTTTAAATCAGGAATCAGCTTCCATTCAGAGGGATATATTTAATTTGCCAGAGAGTGAACAAGGAATTTTCTTCAAAGGCGGGGAGGAAGGCAAGTGCCCACCAGTTATATCCCCACCCAGAGTGAGTCCACCTGGCTGAGCCACCTGCAGATGTCTGCAAGAGCCTTAGTAACCCAGCTGTAGGTCAGGAAGAAGCGGAACAGGTCGAGGGATGGGAGCAGGAGAGTGTTCTCTCCCTTATTCCTGCTTCCATTGTCTCCCGAATTCTCCATAACATTATCTGCCTTCCCAAGGCACAGGAACAAAGCAGGGATCTCCTTTCTTAAGATTTCCTTTCTCTCTGATGCCTCCCACTTCACCATGACTCTGGGGTCTGTAGGAGGTATGTAAAGCCCTGTCCCGTTCCCTCACTGTGACTCTGAGGGTCTGTAGGGGGTATGTGGAACCCTGTCCTGTTCCTTCACCATGACTCTGAGGGTCTGTTGGGGATATATGGGACAGTGTCCTGTTCCTTCACCATGACTCTGAGGGGCTGTAGGGGGTATATGGGACAGTGTCCTGTTCCTTCACCGTGACTCTGAGGGTCTGTAGGGTGTATATGGGACAGTGTCCTGTTCCTTCACTGTG
>NW_003852452.1:5526480-5531615 GCF_000181295.1 Otolemur garnettii
GTGACTCTGAGGGTCTGTAGGGGGTATATGGGACAGTGTCCTGTTCCTTCACCGTGACTCTGAGGGTCTGTAGGGGGTATGCGGAGCACTGTCCCATTCCTTCACCGTGACTCTGAGGGTCTGTAGGGGGTATGTGGAGCACTGTCCCATTTCCCCCCTCTAGGCTGATGTTCTCATTGCCTGCTCATGACTCACGGCTAATTCATTCCTCAAGTATTGCCCTCAGTTAAGGATTGCTTGCTCACTCTCCCCGGGCAGCCAGCACCCAGAGACTACTAAGAGTACAAAGGCCCTGCACTCTTGCCTCAGTTCGGAGTGGGCCACTCCAGCTTACGAGCCCCCAGGGCACTCTGCTGGGGCCTCTTTGCAACTGCATCACAGCTTAAGTCTTCTTCTGTCTCCTCTCAACGGCTGCCCCTGCCCGCTCTTCCCTGTTTCTCCCACTTCCTAACAGAGGTTCCTGAGAGCTCTCCCCAGTTAACGTCCTGCATGCAAACATTCACCTCGGAGCCTATGTCAAGAGACAGCCTACAATGGTAGCCTTGGACAGTAATGGGCAGAGTCTGGTAGGACCACACTGCTGGTGAAGTTCACACACAGTCCAAACTCTTGTGCACAGTGGCTCGGGAAGAATCTGGAGGGGATAGGTGAGCTGGGAGTACCTGCTCACAAACCCTGATGGGAAAGCTGTGCTTCTCACAGAGGCAGCCCCCTGGAGGGCAGAGTGCCCGGGCTCAGAAGCGGCCTGCCTGTGTGGAAGCCTGACTCTTTGGCACTTGCTGGTTGTATGACCTTGAGCAAATCCTTTAATCACTATGTGATTTAGCTTCCTTCTGTATAAACTGAGGATAATAATAGGACCCACCCCATAAGTTTGTTGGGAGGATTAACAGAGTCAATCAGTATAAAGCATTTAGATTAGCTTTGGCAGGTGGTATACACTCAGTAAAGTGGAGCTATCATGAGACAGTTGGATAATCCATTTAAGTATTTGTATTCAGAAACACACAGGTCCTCAGAGCATTTCTATCAGTTGTACATTGTTATCTCAGTTGTTTAAGAGTAAATTCCCTGAGGGTAAAGATAACATATTTAATTATTAAAAAACACTAATCTACTCACACATTTATGCACACCTATGTATATGTAAACGCACTTGTGTGTAGGGACAGTGTGTGTCTGTGTCAAACCATCTGTCTAAACCTGATCTGTGCAAGGATACCATGGAGAGAGAAGCAGAGATTGTAATGACACTGGACAGGAGTAGCTAGGCAGAACTAGCACTACTACACTCAGCTCTCCGGGTTTCTACATTCCCGCCTCCCATTCTAATCCTCTGCTTTGAGAAGGCGTCTCTCTGGCAAATAAAGAAATACACTAGAAGACAGGATCCTTGTCTGGCTTTGGCCCGAACAATTGTGATCATCTAAAGCTGTACTATAGAGAAAGACAGTCAGTCAGTTTATTTGGGATTTGGAATTGTGAGGGTTAATAACTTTTTTATTTGTAGGGTAGTAATTCTCACATGTTATATTCATGAAAGCGTTGGAACAAAGAGGATAATGCTTACAGAGTGTCAAAATTTAATCTCTTGGCTGGGGCAGTGGCCTACGTCTATAATCCTAGCACTCTGGGAGGCCCAGGTGGGAGGATCCCTTAAGCTCAGGAATTCTAAACCACCTGAGCAAGAAGGAGACCCTGTCTCTACTGAAAATAGAGAAATTTACTGGGCATGATGGTAGGTGCCGCATAGTCTCAGCTACTCAGGAGGCCGAGGCGGGAGATTGGCTTGAGCACAGGAGTTTGAGGATACAGTGACAGAGCAGACTCTGCCTCAAAAAAAAATTATTTTTTTTAATATTAAATTTGCTTCAAGGCTTGACACCTGTGGCTCAAGTGGCTAAGGCTCCAGCCACATACAACTAAGGTGGCGGGTTCAAATCAATCCAGCCCGGGGCCACCAAACAACAATGACAGCTGCAACCAAAAAATAGCCCAGCATTGTGGCAGACACCTGTGGTCTCAGCTACTTGGAAGGCTGAGGCAGGAGACTCGCTTGAGCCCAGGAGTTGGAGGTTGCTGTGAGCTGTGTTGCCATAGCACTCTATCCAGGGGGACAGCTTCAGGCTCTGTCTCAAAAAAAAAAAAAAATTGCTTCAAGCATGAGTTTATAGTATCTAAAAAAGTGTGCGTTTGTTTAAAAAATATAGATTTATTTAAGAAACAAAAGTGTTGGCTCGGCGCCTGTGGCTCAAGTGGCTAAGGCGCCAGCCACGTACACCCAAGGTGGCGGGTTCGAATCCAGCCCGGGCCCGCCAAACAACAGTGACGGCTGCAACCAAAAAATAGCCGGGCATTGTGGTGGGCGCCTGTGGTCCCAGTTACTTGGGAGGCAGAGGCAGAAGACTCGCTTGAGCCCAGGAGTTAGAGGTTGCTGTGAGCTGAGATGCCATGGCACTCTACCCAGGGGACAGCTTGAGGCTCCTGTCTCAAAAAACAAAAAAAAAGAAACAAAAGTGTTCATTTGTTTTAAAAAATATATAACATCTTTCACTTTATAAATGAGGAAACCAAGACTTTGAAAGATCAAGTGACTTGCCCAAGGTCACACAGAATTTTTCAATGTTTTATGAAGTTCTGAAGATCGAGCAAAACCAGATGAATAAGTACTCACATACGTAACTGCTTGTATATATCTTAAGCACGCCACGTACGATAAGATGCAGTGAGTCCAAGGGGGATTTGAGCTTACACCAGTCTGTAGGATACAAAAGAGAAAGCTGGCTCCAGATCTTGAAACAATGATTAGATCTATGCCAAGGGTTTTGCATTGGGTATTTCTGGAGTATATATGCATACAAAGCAGAGGGGGATAAAATGTCAATCATTGTCCATTTGAAACAATTCAGAATCCCTCCACAGAATAGTTGAAAATGGGCTTGGGAAATAACAATGCTTTCCGAGTGTTGTTATCCAGTATAAGGAACAATAATGAATATTGCTGCCAAGGTAATAATGTCATTGACAGATGACAAAGTATTTTCAAACACTGTCTTTTCCATCCTCATGATGGAAAATCACCTAAGGAGTAGGGTGGTTGGTGTTGTTATTACTGTTATTAAGTCCAAAGGAAGAGCCTTAGGTCAGTTCAAGAGAATGTCTCCAAGTCACACACCTGAGACAGCGAATACTACGCCGTTCTTAGTCCAAGATGTGGGCACCTGTCTCCGTGCAAAGATGCTTATCACCAATAATATATTGGTTTGATGCTCTGTGCTGAGTTATTCATCACAGTTCAGAATGTAAGGTAGGTAAGGAATGAAGTTAGAAATATGAACCTTCATGTAAATAGATTCTCACTCTCCCCAAAACAAAGTCACTCGCTCCATACCAAAGATTTTTGTATGGATGTGTGCAGAGGACCAAATCTGAGATTCTTTAGCGATGACCTAGTTTAAGCCATCCAGCTGGAAAGTCTTTAGTATGTACCTACAGAACTTTTGTACTGATACTTAATCAATTCAGCTTTTGTTTCCTATGAGACAAAAATCACTCATACTTCCTCCTCAAGAACCTTCCTGATCCAAGAGGCACCCAGAACTCTCCTAGTTTGTAAAGGGGAAGGGATTTGAAGGACAGGGGAGGGCCACTGAGAATTCTGAGCAGGAAAACAGAAGAATTATACCAGCTGTGATTTCCCTGATAATTCAATCTCCTTGAACCACCCCATGAACATTCACTACTTTTACTGCCTGCCCTAAGCCGGGACCCCTCTGCTGGCAGTCACGACAGCAACCTTCAATCATGGCTTTTCACAACCTCAGAAATAAATGTGCAAGTGTAGCAGCTGAAAAAAGAGCTCCAAGACAATCTAGAAAGGATTGTTATGCTCACCTCTCCATGCATTCAAGTGTGCAAGGCCTAAACAAACAACATAGACAAATGTGACCATCATATCCATGAGGGCAAAATGGGTTAAATATTTTTTGTTTACTATTCCCCTTGGTTTCTTGGCCCTGTAAAGCCATTTTCATTTTCTAAACTCTGCGTTCCAAGGACCCACAGAGAGGATCCAACCTGAATTTGTTAATAGGACATGCTCAGAGCGTCAGTGTGTTATATGATTCGGGGAAGCATATATTTGGTTACTGCTATGTGGCTTTCACATTTGTTCCCAGTTTGATTTGTGAGAAGCTATTCTTAAGCTGTTCTACTTATTAGCTATTCTGATCTCTGGGGCGTCCATTTATGGCATGCCGGAGGGGAGCATCCCATTAGGACAGATTTTTCTTAGAGCTAAGTGGGGAAATCTGCATGAAGTTTTTTAACAGAACTTTGAGCACACTCCAATCTGGAACACGTAATTACTTCATGCTGACTGAAATCAAGAAGCAGCAAACATGTGACGGTACTCACAGATGTAATTACAAATTACAACCTCCACTGTATCATGTGTCATCTCTGTCCTTTGCTGGGGTTTCTTAAAATGGTAACTCCTTACTTTTGTAATCTGATGGAACTATGAGTAAAATGTAACACTATGGCACTCCTAGGCAATTTATGATGGCTGAAGACATTGGTTGGAACTTAAGGAAAATTTCTAATCACATTAAAATATTTTTATAAATCTACAACCTAATAACAGCCTAAATATACGGGGAGGAAGGAGGGAGAGGGGAGGAGGGAATGGGAGGGATCACTTCTATGGTTTATCTTACAAGGGTACAAGTGAATCTTTCTAAGAGTAGAATATGATTGTCTTAACACAATAACTAAGAAAATGACATGAAGGCTATGTTAACCAGTTTGATGAAAATATTTCTAATTGTATATGAAAACACCACACTGTACCCCAGAATTGCATTAATGTACATAGTTATCATTTAATTAAAAAACATATTTTTATAGGTATACAGGCAAAGTTTTCTGTCTCTTTTCTCTCCTTTTCAATTCAATTCATTTTTCTTTTAGAAACAGGAGGACAGGAATATTCTACAACAACTCCTGGATTCCTTTCCAGATAATCCCTTTATTTGCACTTCTTTTTTTTTTTTTTTTTTGAGACAGAGCCTCAAGCTATCCCCCTGGGTAGAGTGCCATGGCATTACAGCTCACAGCAACCTCCAACTCCTGGG
>NW_003852452.1:5532184-5533748 GCF_000181295.1 Otolemur garnettii
AAAAAAAAAAAAAGTGTTTGCTCTGACCAAACACTTACTATCTATTAGATTCTTACCCCCGTGAACCATGTTTCTTGACCCTTCTATGAGTCCTGAATTAAGCTCAGCTTCCTACAGCTTTCCAGGTATAGAAATGAAGCACCTCGGACTGTAGCTTCCATCATCTCCTCTGTAACCTTGGCAACAAATGAGGGCCATTTTGGAAATCTGCCAAGAAGGCTCTGGCATAGACAGCACTAGGACCAGGAAACTTTTTCTCCATAGTACTCTCATCCTTACCTTTCAATATCCAGAAAAAAATTATCTCCTCTGTGAAGTTTTCTGTGATTCATATTATTCCTATTTGAGAATTCACTAATCCTGTTTGCATACACAAAACCAAGTATCTGGGGAAGTAAGTAGATGTGAACACTTTATTCTCAGAGTCAAGAGGGAATGGAAAAGTGGATAGATGGGCTTGTAGACACATTTTAAGGTAAACAGGTAGGATAATAGGAGAGTTTTTTTTGAATAGTCTTAATTTCCCCATTGTAGTGACTTGGAGTCAGACAAACTCAGTGTGGGCCCAGTTAAATACAAATTTAGTTACTTTTATAAGTATAGGGCAATTCATGTACTATGTTTCTTCTTGAGTGAGCTTTGATAGTTTATATATCTTTAGACATTTATTAATTTCATATGTTGTTTATAATATACTTTATATCCTTTTTATTATATTTTATTTATTTATTGAGACAAGAATCTCACTTTGTCACCCTTGGTAGAGTGCTGTGGTGCCATAGCTCACAGCAACCTCAAACTCCTGGGCTTAAGCCATTTTCTTGCCTCAGCTTCCCAAGTAGCTGGGACTATAGGTGCCTGCCACAACACACAACCATTTTTAGAGACATGGTCTCACTCTGGCTCAGACTGGTCTCCACCCTATGAGTTCAAACAATCTACCCTCCTTAGCCACCCAAGTGCTGGGATTACCGGCGTGAGTCACTGTACCCAGCCTAATATTATCCTTTAAATAGTGGTGCTGATGCAAACCAAGATTAAGGATGGAATCATTAAATGTTTAATAAACATAATTTGTTGGATCTATACTGATATTCCTTTTTTTTTTTTTTTTTTTTAAGAGACAGAAGCTCACTTTGTTGTCCTCAGTAGAGTACTATGGTATCACGGCTCACAGCAACCTCCAGGTCCTGGGCTTAGGCAATTCTCTTGCCTCAGCCTCCTGTGTAGATCGGACTACAGGTGCTGCCATGATAGCCAGCTATTTTTTTTGTTGCAATTTGGCCAGGGCCGTGTTTGAACCCGCCACCCTCGGTATATGGGGCCAGCACCCTACTCCCTGAGCCACCAGTGCAGCCCCTGATATTCCCTTTTTCATTTATAATATTGGCCATCAGTATTTTCTCACTTCTGCTTGTTCAGTGTGGTTGAAGTTTTACCAATTTTATTGATCTTCTCAAGGAACCAGTTTTGTTGTTGTTGTTGTTGTTTTGAGACGGAGTAGAGTCGCCCTGGGTAGAGTGCCATGGCATGACAGCTCACAGCAACCTCCAACTCCTGGGCT
>NW_003852452.1:5535523-5541563 GCF_000181295.1 Otolemur garnettii
GCCACAATGCCCCGCTATTTTTTGGTTGCAGCCGTCATTGTTGTTTGGCAGGTCCGGGCTGGGGATTTGAACCCGCCACCTTAGGTGTACTTGGCTGGCGCCTTAGCCAGTTGAGCTATGGGCGCCCAGCCCTCTCCTTGTCATATGTTAACGAAGTTGAGCAGAAACCATTAACAAGATGATTTTCCTTTGTTAAAGTCATTTACATTTTCCTATTGTTCTGTAAGATCAAAACTATGTCTTTGTTTATGCTATTTCTCCATTCTGTCTATGGCTACTTCCCCCTGGACAACCTTGAAGAGATATTATAAAATAAAGCTGATTTTGTGCTTTGGGGCTGGCTGCAGCCACTGGCTCAGTCAGCCCTCCCAGTCCCATCCTTTGTTCCTGTGTCTTCTCTTGTGCTGTATTTTCCTCATTTCCCACCAGTTCCACTCTGGTTCACTCCCCTTTGCCCACTGGTTCACCACGAGACCAGGTCAAACAACACAACAAGACCCAGTCTCCACAAAAAATAGAAAAATTGGTCAGGCATGGTGGTGTTTTGTAGCCGTAGTCCGAACTACTCAAGAGGTTGGGGCAGGAGGATGGCTTGAGCCCAGGAATTGGAAGTCTCAGTGAGCTACAATGATGTCATGGTACCCCAGTCTAGGCAATAGAATAAGACTCTGTCTTAAAAATAATAATAATAAAAAATACTAGTAATAATGCACACAGTAGCATGGATTTCTCCAGAAATACTATGTAACAGGAATAGGACCTGAAAATATATAATGGGCTTTTACTCAAATTCAGAAATTAACAGGGTTGGTAGGATCACAGTGTAAAGGACTCTCAGTTGTAACGCTCTCCTTTGACATAACCCAACACTTCTTTCAAAATGATCTTCCCAGTTTTTCCATCGGCTTCTCAGTGCAGGTATCAAATGATTCCTATGAATTAGATATTCTATATGATACCAGAGTCACAACTGGACCTATTATTAGGTAACCCCCATTCTTCATCAATGATTACAATCACATCTGTCATTGACAAGGCCTCTAGCATCCAGATATCAATTTGCTGTTTATAATCACTACAGCCTAATTCATTTCTTAGCTTTTCTTTTCTTTTTTTTGAGACAGAGTCTCACTTGGTCACTGTTGGTAGAATGCCATGGCATCTTAGCTCACAGCAACCTCAAATTCTTGGGTTCAGGTGATCCTCTTGCCTCAGCCTCCAAAGTAGCTGGGACTATAGGCGCCCACCACAATGCCTGGCTATTTTTTAGAAGGGTCTCGCTCTGGCTCAGGCTGTCCTTGAACCTATGAGCTCAGGCAATCTATCCACCTCAGCCTCCCAAGTGCTGAGATTACAAGCATGAGCCACCATGCCCAGCCTGTTTCTAAACTTTTCAAAACTTCAATTCATATTATTAATGTCCTCAGTAGGAGAATTATAAAAAGAAGTTTCTTTAAGGAGTCTATTTTTTAGAGATATATTTTGAAATATCTGTAGATACAATGATATTTTTATTAAAACCTAAATTCAATTACTCCTTTATTGAAAAAGAATATCCTGGAAAATGTTTTAAATTAATCACAAATGAAGAACATGTGTGGAAAAATGCCTTGAACATAGAGGATCTCACATCTCTGCACTCTACATTCGGTGTTTAGACAGACAAACAAGTCACACACAGACAAACCAATTCACAAACCCTACTCAGAATTTGAGGAAAGTCATAATTGATCTTCGTAGAAGCCATGTCCTGTAATATACATTCTCTTTATGGCATCTGGAACAAATCAACGATCATCAAAGGATATGTTTAAACGTGTGCTTAACACTTGAGAATGTCACTTAATCTGGTTATAGGCCAAGATGGGGCCTACACTAGTTTGGCCACCTCTGTGTTTCTGAATTAATCACTGGGTCATAACTCTCCTTCCAACAGTGCCTGAAAGAAGAGAAAATAAACCAGACCTGACCAATAAATCCAGAGTTGTATCTGTATATATGAAATGGGTAAATTCTAAGCTGAAATTTGTCTCTCTCTAGCTCAGAAAGCACAGGCTTCTTACACATTTATAAAATTAATGTTTGCTTTTTAAATATAGTGTATCAAGATAAATATAGCACTAACTGTATTCATAGGGTATAAACTAGCACAGTGTCTGCAAAATATGATGAAAAATACTATAAAGATGCCAGGTACTTCCATCAATACTTTAGTGATAACACATTTTTAAAATCAATAAATTAACTTGTGATGCCGTAGAAGGTGACCCATTTTATTACAGTTTTAAATTAATCGTCCTTACAGGAGATTAAAAATTTTTTTAATAACTTACACATATAGTTCGCTTCTTTAGATGAAGGCTGTGAAGCTATCTGATATCCATAACTGAAAGAAGACTGATTAATTATATTATGCCAAAAGGTCTGGGACTTTTTTTTTTTTTTTGAGACAAGAGTCTCACTGTGTGACCCTGGGTAGAGTGCTATGCTATGATAGCTCACAGTAACCTCAAACTCTTGGGCTCATGTGATCCACTTGCCTCAGCGTCCTCCGTAGCTGGGACTACAGGTGCCCACTACAATGCCTGGCTATTTTCTTTCCTTTTTTTTTTTTTTTTTTTAAGAGATGGGTTCTTGCTCCGGCTTAGGCTGGTCTTGAACTCCTAACCTCAGGCAATCCATCCACCTTGGCCTCCCAGAGTGCTGGAATTACAGGCTCAACCCACTGCGCCTGGCCCAGTTTCGGACATGTTATAAAAAAGTGTTTTACAACCACAACATGTAGTCTTGAGATCAAATCCAACTCTATTTTATAATCAACATGATTTAGGAAACTAGACTGAACCAGAAAAAGAAAAATCCAAAGCAGCAGAGGAAAAAAAAAAAAAAAAGCAGAAGGCTGAACGCTGTGGTTTTAACCGTTAGGGGGGATAAAAGCCAATCCTATACTCAAAAACCTTGTGACTACTTATTATCAACATGGTAGATATTAAATTGAAAAAAAAAAATCTTGTCTTGCTGCTGGCCATCTGTCCAGTCTGTGCTGCTGCTCCAAGGAAAAATAAATACATCTTGGGTCAATCCCAGGAACCCTGGGTTTACTATTAGGGGCATTTTCATTAATGTGCCTCAGTCGGCCCTTCTGTGGTCTGGGAAAGACGTGATAGACGAAAGTTAAATGTGCTGTGAGAAGGGCAGAGTGTAAACTGATAGGAGCTTTGGTGTCATGTTTACCGTTTTATTTTTGTTTTTGCTTTGCTCTCTTTTGCCCCATTCTGCAATGTAGCGGCCATAATTCTATTTCAGTCTTAACAGGAACTAGAGAATATTGATCACTGCAGTGTCCCAGCCTTCGTGGTGAATCCTGAATTATCCTTTAGAACAATGGCTGGTAAGAAAAGCAACAATGAAGTTTTGTACGCTGATGACTGACAATGATATTACTGTCCACACATGACTGACTGTCTATAAATATTGCTGCACATCTTGTAGCTCTTTCCCTTTGAGAATAATCCTGGCATGGAAATAGATCAACCTATCACCATGGATACGAAAAAATCTGGCCAAATGACCTGAAATGGAGATTGTGGGTAAAATTGTACTGGTGTCTGCTTCTGCGACTGATGCCAGTGCAGCGTGAGCAGGAGCAGCACCAGAGGGGACGACGTTCCCAGGGATCCTCATCTCCAGAGGTCTTTCTCTCTGCCTGGGCTTTGCGGGTTCTCTTAAGGTTCTGGACCCACAAGTAGGTTCTGCTGTCCCCCCACCCAGGAATCCAATGACACCACCGCGGCTCCCAAGTGTCTATTTCTGGGATAATAATTCTGACCTCTGCGGATTTACCGCTTTCTCCCTTTATCCAAACCAAGAGTGAAGAAATCTCTTCGATTTTTTTTTGTTTGTTTTAGCTTAAGTTAAATGCTTATACTAGAAAATTGAGGCAATGAGTTTAAAATCCAAACAGTTTAAATTATTGTTGTACCTCTTTTTTTTTTTTTTTTTTTGAGACCGAGTCTGAAGCTGTTGCCCTGGATAAAGTACCCTGGCGTTATAGCTCACAGCAACCTCTAACTCTCGGGCTCAAGCAATCCTCTTACCTCAGGTTTTCTATTTTTGGTAGAGACAGGGTCTTGCTTTTGCTCAGGCTGGTCTCCAAATCATGAGCTCAAGCTATCCACCCACCTTGGCCTCCCTAGTGCTAGGATTACAGGCGTGAGCCACCGCGCCCGGCTTTTTGTTGTACCTTTCACTCACTGTAGACCTTGAGTACGTTACCTCACTTCTTACTATTCATTTGATCAACATTGGCCAAGAGCTGCTATACCAAACATGCATAGGCAACATGCATGTGAAGAAAGAAAGAAAGAAAGAAAAACAATTCTGGATCCCAACATGCTCACAATAGAAAGGAGATGAACACTTACACCAGTGTTCACGATGCTGGGGGCATGGGTCACAATAGAAGGAAATGAAGGGATACATAGAGGGACATTTGGTCCAGCCTGAGATGGTCAAGGAGGGCTTCTAGGGGGAAGCAAATCCGAGGTGAAGCCTGAAGGATGAGAAGGAGACAGGCAATCCAATCCCAGTAGTATGCGGGCAGAGACAGGGTGCTGAAGGAAGAGGGTGAAATGATAATGTGCTTGGAAACAAGCAGACGTTATCCTAGCACAGTACTTGATTCGGCACAAAAAATTGTCATCATTAATTAGCTTTCAAGGTGGAAATATTATTGTTGGTTTCAATAATAGAATAGCTTAGAATAGTAAATAACATTTAAATGTTAACATTTCACCATATAAAAGAAAATTATTACATCTACTTTATGGCCTAATAATTTCACTCCTCAGTATTTACCTAAGACAAATGAAAACATATGTTCACGCAGAGTCTGCAACAAAGATGCTTTATTCATAGTATACCCAACTGGAAACAACACAAATGTCCACCCACAGGGAAATAGATAAATTGTGTATATTTATACAATGTAATACTGCTTAGCAATTAAAGGGAATAAACTTGGATACATGCAACAACATGGATGACTTTTAAGACGTTAAATTGAGAGAAAAGTGTTAGACATATGCACACAAAAAAGAATACCGGCATTACATATATGCAAAGTTCTAGGAGGGGAACATCTACTCCATGATAAGAAAGGTCAGGTAAGTTGTTGCTTCTGATCCAGACAGGAGGCTAACTAGGAAGGAACACAGAAGAAATTTCTGGGATAAAAAAAATCATTTTGTGGTGAAAATGATAGAGCTATGGATCACACAGGTATATGCATTGGTTAAAACTCATGGAATTGTACATAGAAGTTTGTGGATTTCACTGTATGTTTTTGACCTAAAAAAAAAAAAAGTTTTTTTCCCAGTAGTACAAGTTAGATCTTTTGAGGCTATCTCTTATGTGTTCTAGGCTTGAGCAAATGAGTAAATATTTAAAAAATAATGTGATCCAATTTTCTCCGCGTTGGAGAATGGAGTAACAAATGCAGGAGGAGGAAGACAGGAGTGTGCTGTCTAATACGGTGGCCACTAGGCACATGTGCTCACTGAGCACTGGAGATGTGGGCAGACCAAATGGATAATATGCTGTCCAGGGTCAAATACACAACAGATTAGAAAGTCTTAGTATAAAAAATGTAAAATAGGGCAGCGCCCATAGCTCAGTGGGTAGGGCACTGGCCATGTACACTGAGGTGGGTGGGTTCGAACCTGGCCCAGGTCAGCTAAAAAAATGACAACTGCAACAAAAAAATAGCCAGGTGTTTTGGCGGGCACCTGCAGTCCCAGCCTTGGGGGCTGAGGCAAGAGAATTGCTTAAGCCCAAGAGTTAGAGGTTGCTGTGAGCTGTGATGCTACGGCACTCTACTAAGGGTGACATAGTGGGGCTTGGTCTCAAAAAAAGGAAAATAACTCATTCATTTTTTATATTAATTATATTTTTAAATGGCCAAATGTAGTTTGGATATATGGGGCTAAATATATTATTAAAATTGACTTCAACTCTTTTTCTCAAACATGGCAGCCAGAAA
>NW_003852452.1:5541952-5542555 GCF_000181295.1 Otolemur garnettii
TTTCACCATTCTCCATGAAAAGGAAATATAGCTGCTTGGAAAAATAGCCTGATTTCAGGTCCGGAGCAGGGAAAGTACAGGATGAACCTGGAGCTTTCTATTTCACAAGAAAGTAATGCGTTGCTCAAAAAACTTGATGGGATCTATCAAGATGGCAAAAAGAACCAATTGTAATGGGCTCTCGCTGGCCAAATCTAGGATAATTTGGAGTACCAAAATAAATGACGATAATAACAGTTTACAACCTACTGCATGGAATAAGAATCTATGAACCAATAGTTACATAAAAGAAAGAATAAATGAATGAGAAGGAAAAGTGCTTCCTTACATTAGAATGACAACTAATAAATATAGAAAAAATGAATGAAGGTAGAATACCATCAAGATACTAAATGTAGGCTCGGCGCCTGTGGCTCAAGTGGCTAAGGCGCCAGCCACGTACACCCAAGGTAGTGGGTTCGAATCCAGCCCAGGCCCACCAAAACAACAATGACGGCTGCTACCAAATAGCCAGCCCCTGTGGCAGGTGCCTGTAGTCCCAGCTACTTGGGAGGCAGAGACAGGAGACTCACTTGAGCCCAGGAGTTGGAGGTTGCTGTGAGC
>NW_003852452.1:5542575-5545034 GCF_000181295.1 Otolemur garnettii
AAAAAAAAAAAGAAAGAAAGAAAAATTATCAAAATAAACCTAGAACTAATTACAAAAACTTACTGCCTTTCTGTTTTTAAATATCACTGAGGAGATTCAAATCCCACTTCTCAATTTGAAGGAAAATTAACCTAACCTAAGTTTGGTTCATAAATCACCATCTGAGTTGTTTTCACAAACTCTTTATAAGACATAAGAAAGCCTTTATATTCCTAGGAAGTTGGAGGCTATGGGTGCAATTAAAAATATTTGCAAAACTAATTAGCAAATCTGATCAGGAAAACAGCAAGAAAGAAGAATATAGGAAGTTATGCTGTCATTTTTCATAGTTTTTTTGTTCTTTTCATACTTTAAAATGCTATACTTTTAGGTAGCGCCCACCAAATCTTTTGTAAACCTTGCTCTGGTGCTACATCATGTAATTCTTTAAATCACAATATATCATAAAGGTTAAAGTTCATGGAGATAGGGCAAAAAAGTAGGAAATCAGATATTTTATTATCATTACATTATGTTTTTTTTTTTTTAAGAGACAGAGTCTTACTTTGTCACCCTTGGTAGAGTGCCATGGTATCATAACTCACAGCAACCTCAAACTCCTGGGCTTAAGCTATTCTCTTGCCTCAGCCTTGCACTTAGCTGGGACTAGAAGTGCCCACCACAATGCCCAGCTATATATTATATATAGCTATATATATCTATATATATATATAGATATATAGATATATTTTTGCAGTTTTGGCTGGGGCTGGGCCTGAACCCTCCACCCCCAGTATATGGGACCAGCACCCTACTCCTTGAGCCACAGGCACAGACCACCCAGCTATATTTTTAAAGACAGGGTCTCACTCTTGCTCAGGCAGGTCTCAAACCCCTGAGCTCAGGCAATCCACCTGCCTCGGCCTTCCAGAGTGGTAGGATTACAGGTGTGAGCCACCGTGCCTGGCCAGGTATTTTATTCTTAAATAGAGTCAAATGATAGAATAACCAAGTTATTACCAACTAAATAACTTCTATATTAAAAAAAGGTGATGCTGGGTGGCGCCTGTGGCTCAAAGGAGTAGGGCACCGGTCTCATATGCCGGAGGTGGCGGGTTCAAACCCAGCCCTGGCAAAAAAAAAAAAAAAGATGATGCCATTACCTGCATACACATTTTGAGGCATAGCAATTTAAACCAAGTAACAAGTAGTCAATAATTGGATAATATTTTGCCTAAAACATTAAAATTTAGTCATATTCCAAAAGCTGTTGAAAATAAGATGAGTGACTTTATTTTTTAATTTGACCATTTATAAGATAACCTCTCTTCAAAAGATTTAATTTGCTATGACAGAGGGCGTATGGAATATTCAAAACAAAATATAAAAGCCTCCCATGTTACATGCATGGAAGATTTGGTTGTAAAAAAGAAGGTGGCTGTTTTTCAGAGTTTTCTGAAAAAGCAGAAGAATGTTCATGGGATTGAAAGCCAAACATCTGGTGGCTGGTTGTGGAAATTTCTTTATGAAAGAGTTAAGTGCTATCCTAAGGAATGGATAACTATCCTAAGGAATGGGCGTAGGAGTGCAGGAATGATTTTTTCTGCTTTTGCTTTTCTTTTAACACAAATTAAATGTGCACATGAACTGTCTTTTCATGTTCTTCACAGCTTGGCATTGAGACTGGTGACTCCGATGGCCAGCTGGGGTGCTCTTTCCACAATGACTTAGTGGTTCTTGGAGGAAGCGTTGCAAGCAGTCTCTGCACAGTAAGATTTGCTGCACGTCGGCAGCACTTCCAGCCCTTGACCTTGTGGACAGGAACTTCCAGAAACCACTGAGCAGCACGTGCTTTGTTTTCTTGTTGCTCCGTGACCAGTTTTGGGCATCAAGATCTGGCTCTCGAATCTTCTCTGAACCCTGTTGTCAATACCTCTGTCAATCCTGGGTTCTGCCAGTTACGCTTAATTTTGACATGTCGGTCTGACTGGTGCCTGATGAGCTTCTTGGTTCTCTATTTGAAATCTTGGGCATCCCCAGGGGTCTGAGGACAGCTGTGACACCAAACAGGAGATGGCTTCTACCTCCACAGGCAGTGCCAAGGAAGAGAGCAGGAGTAAAACTTGAATAAATAAAATGGCAAGAAAAACTGGCAGAAACTAGGATTCTTTGAACTGAAATTAACATTTGTCATCAGTATCGAAATAATTTCAAATCCATTACCATCCAAAACCTCTTGGCCTCACCAAAACACTAAAAAAACTGTGAAGTAATACATGTCATAGGTTTTCTCACTCTGAGAAGACCCAGAAACAACAAATTATCCTGATTTTTTGGTAAACATGGCAGCGTATCTAGGGAGGACATGATTATCAGATTTACTTGATTATCAAACCCTTCAAAGCCCCAAATATTTTATTTATTTATTTATTTACCTATTTTTTGAGACAGGAGCCTCAAGCTGCCCCTGGGTAGAGTGC
>NW_003852452.1:5546319-5549399 GCF_000181295.1 Otolemur garnettii
TCAGTGAAGGCAGTTCCAGAGGGTTATGGAATGTTCATTAGCCACACAGCCTTCCAGTGCTTTAGGAATAGCACTGTTCTCTGGAAAACGCATTATGCTCTCTAAGGTACACCTAAGTGAATGCATTTTTCCAGTTGATTATATCAAGTCATGGAAATATCATCAGTGGAGTCAATTGCCACAATATTCCTTGATTCGTTTATTAGATGAACATAGAAAACAAAGAGTCCGGAAGTTGGAAAAGATGTAGGAAACTTCGTGGTCTGACAGTAAATTATTGCAGCTAATGTCATAAAAGGTTATCTCTGACAATCAGTCTAGGAACTTGGTTTGCCTACTATGGTAGACAGTTGGGTCACTCTCTCACAAGGCCATCTGCTCCGCTGTTGAAGACAGTTCTGTTTTTTACATTATGCTGAAAACTGCGGGGCTGTAATTTTCACCGGCTTTTAAAGGCTGCCCTGCAGATCAGCTGAGCTCAACCACCCCTTAACTATCAGAAGACCCTTTGGCTTTCCCCCTTCTGCCTTATCTTTCTGAAGCTAATCATCTTCATTTATGCTATCAATCCATTTAAAATGCTGATGATAATATAACACTACTTAAAAGTCATGTAACACTTAGAAGTTTTTTCTTTTTGAGACAGAGCCTCAAGCTGTCCCTCTGGGTAGAGTGCTGTGGCATCACAGCTCACAGCAACCTCCAACTCCTGGGCTCAAGTGAATCTCCTGCCTCTGTCTCCCAGGTAGCTGGGGCTACAGGCACCCGCCACAACACCTGGCTATTTTTTTTTTCGTTGCAGCCGTCATTGTTGTTTGGTGGGCCTGGGCTGGATTTGAACCCGCCACCCTAGGTGTATGTGGCTGGCACCTTAGCTGCGTGAGCCACAGGCGCTGAGCCTTCTTTTTTTTTTTTTTTTTTTTTTGGCTGGGGCTGGGTTTCAACCCGCCACCTCTGGCATATGGGGTTGGCACCCTACTCCTTTGAGCCACAGGCGCCACCCAAACACTTAGAAATTTTTCAGCAGCTTAAATACATCATCTCACTTTATTTTTACAATAAATCTCCGAATGCTCTACAACTGGTATTTCACAAGTGATAGTCCCACTGGTTTATGGTGGAATGCAGGCCAGAAACTTTGTCTCTACCCTTTCTTTCTATTTTTGTTTTCAAATGAATATTTATAAGCTAGACTGAATACTAAACACAGTGAATATTTAGGACAAGGAAATTTTGAGGGAATTCTATTAATATCAAGAAGATATTTATGGGAACACATGTTTACAAATTTAACAAGTGTCAATAATTTCATATGGATGTTTAAAACCTTAGGAAGAAATGTTAAAATAAGTTAGTTTCTCTTCTCTTTTCAGCTAAACGTTTTGACCGAAGTATGGATTTGGGTTCAGGTTCAAGCTTGAGTGTAGGCTCAAGTGTTCCGACCGTCTCAATTGTAATATACCAGTTCATCAATATAAACTCTTCTGGTTTGCCAAGTAAGTATTCTTCGAGTAATTTTCTAAGCAATGTGAAGGTTCTAGGACTTCTTGTACTTCAGCTCATACAGAAACTGTTTTCCTATTTCTTCTATATCCATCTTTATCCACTCATATTTACTGAGTTCCCAGGCATCTTCTTCTGAGTCCTCGTCTGTGTTCCTAGGAAGGAATGTCAGAATTCAAGCATTTTTCCTTAAACTGTAACAACTAGAGTCTGCTGTAAGTATGAAACTTCACCTGTTGGGATACAATCCTTAGAGCTAAACATAAAGCATTTAATTTAAACACACAGAAGCAACAGTAGTTAATGGTATATAAGTAAAACATCAGCTTTAAAAATGTGCCTCCACGGGGCACCTTAAAGGTAGACGTCCAATTTGATGAACTTTCACGCTGTCAATTTGACAAACTTTCCCCATGTCTAGGAGGCAGTCTACTGAGCCTGAGTAGATTAAAAAATCACGTGCTGAGAGCTCTCCCTGAGATGCAGCCTGGCCTTCATCCCATCGTAAATCTGACACTGCTATGGTGGGCTTGAAAGGGATGGAAGGGACTCTCAACGTCTATGGAAACTGGAGTACAAACCTTTCATGAAGGGATGGATTGGGACTTGGGGAAGGTTGGACTGATGGAAACATTAACCAGACTGCACATTCTGTTTGAATAGAACAATCCTGCTCTGAAGTTTTCCCTTTTCCCTTTATGAATGTGTCCAAATGTCAATCTGAGCCATTTTCCTAAAGAAAAAACTAATGGACATCAGAACATAAAAAATGAAAACCGGTCATTTCACCCTCTGACTGCAAAACGTTCGCAAATGGAGGGGAGTAGCCTGGGAAGCCATGCATGACATTTAGATCAATCTGCCTCCCCGTGGGACAGCGACCCAGCCGCTGGCCAGGCCCAGTTCCACCGTTCAGCCTCACAGGCAGTGAATACTTGTAGAGCACCAGCTATTCAGGTTACCACCCAACTGAGACACAGTATGTGGTTCTTTCATCAGCATCTTCCTAGTCAGGGATTCTAGCTTTTCAAATACCATACCCTACTTGATCTCCAATGCATTTTCTTTCTAGAAGGAACAGAATCAAAGGGAGCAGGCTTTCGAGTCAAACAGCCTGCTTTTCTCTTACCTGTAAGGGGAAGATATTTATTCCCAGCTTCTGATGTTGCTGTGTATCTAGGGAATTCAGTGTAAGGCTCCTGATCTCTTCACCCCTTTGCCACTCTGCTGAGAAAATGAAGAGCGAATTATTTGGTTGGTAGACTTGAGGAGACTAAGTTGGGCTTGCACAGCTGGACTCTGCCATGCTGTCCTTGCTGGAGGAATGGCCACAGTGAAACGGACACACATGTCTTCTCTTCCACATTGGAAGTTTTACAAAGGGGAGGCCCCTGCAGGAGGAAGCGTGTGTCCGTCTGGGGGGAGGGGGGGATAAGTCTGCTTATTTCCCAGACGCAGTGGCTGGAAGTTCACAGTCGCTGCGCTCCTGGGCCACCCTTTCCCTCCCAGTCTGAATCAGTAGTAAGTACTGTGTAGTGTTTTGATCTCCATCTGTCCTGGTCTCTGTCCGTCTCTTA
>NW_003852452.1:5549955-5553387 GCF_000181295.1 Otolemur garnettii
GGTAAGTTAGCTGCTTCTATCTCTCCCCAAGAGACTGTCTTCAAGGCCTTTTATTTTTTCATTATATTTTTGCCATTTCCACTTTACAGATGAACGACTTTCTTATGGAACTATTCTGTCTCTAGATGGTTCCCTAAAGTGTGGTCCCAGCACCAGCAACATCAGCATCTCTGGGAATTTGTTGAGAATGGGAACTCCCAGGCCCCACTCAGGCATAGTGACTCAGAAGCTCTGCGGGTGGGATCCAGCCCTTTGTGGTTTAACAAGCCCTCAGGTGATTCTCAAGCTCATTCAAGTTTGAGAACCAGAGACCCAGGTCATTCAGCTTCTATTCAGATCTATGGCTTGTCTCAACCTAGATATTTTTCTTGTCTTTTTTTTTTTTTTAATCGCTTTTGTTATTATCAACAACCTTGTTTGTTATAATTATCAATTATTTCATACCTCAAAACCCTGCCTTCCCACCTCTGGACAAAAAGGGTAGCTATTTGGCCCTGAAAATATTTAAAATTAGGGTCTTCAGGTCCCTTTAGTACAGACTTTTGTCACCATGATATCTGACTTATTGAAAATTTGGGCAACTCAGTTTTAATTTAGTTTACCAGGTGTTCATTTTCACAGCCATTGTGTAACCCAAACTACCCACAGATCTGCAAATCTTTGCTCTGTGTTTTGTTTCTAATGGGTAAACAGAAAATCTCCCATCCCAGGACGCTACAGGTAGCGCTGGAAAAGATTGGTTTTCACAGCACTGATTTTCTAACAACTTGAAAAGCATCAAGCAATTCAATTATCCTAAAATTGTCATCCAATTTGTTTCTCTGTGGGAGAGCTAGTATTCTGGTGTCATGAAGACCAGGAGATTAGCTGCTTTCTGGAATATGTGAATTTTTTTTCCTTCCTGTTTTTGTTGAATTGCTGAAAGAAATATTTAGGGGCAGCAAGAATTGGGGAAATTGGGGCAAGGAGGAGAGGCGAAATGGGATCAGAGAAAACAAAGATGTTTTTCATTTCAAAGGACCATAAACATCAGTATTTATTCAATGTGCTTGATATATATGTTATAGTAAATGATAATTAACACCTAGGTACTTCAAATAATGAAATACTTCAGGTGGTTTATTAACTTCCCTCCTGCTAGTCCTCAAATGTTTATGCAAATTGTTTTCAATCAATGAAATTTGTAGACATTCATGATTCTATTATAAATGAATATTAATGTGTAACATTTTGGGGAAATGTCATTCTTTCTTATGCCATTCATTCTGAGGCATTTTGGAGGAAACAAGTCATTCACGTAAGTTGTAATGAAAGCATTTAGTTTTCATTACTGTGTAGGAGTCTTCTCCTCAAGGGAATAGTTCACAGCTGTTATTCATTCAATCTCAGTTTCCCTGGGAGAGAGGCAAAGGGAGCCCCGTGAGCCAAAGTCAATGAGCTGAGTCTTTGTTCAGCTCCATTCCAAAGGGCTACTCAGTTTCAGCTAAACCCTGTAGGTCTCATTTAAGATGCCCTGGGGAAGGCTTTTCTTTGTCATCTATTCCCATTGACAACAGTTCAGACTGTTCTCTGAACACCTTCCACCGCAGGACGGTGGGCGGCATCCCTGACCCCTACCCTAGGAACCGGGGCCTTCCAGGGTCAGGCAGATATTCCCAGAGCTGCTTCTTCTGAGTCCTGAAATTCCCCTGGCACCTACCAGAATGGCCAGGCCTTTAACCGCATTATCAAGACTTTACATTTGATGGGGGTGATGACAGAGGTCCTCCTTTTTGAATGTATCTTCACTCATTTCTGTCTTTCGTCCTCCAGCTGATAGAGGGGGCGCTTTGCTTCATTCCTCTCTCCCATCCTTTTTCTAGTCTTAGCTAATCACCTTCTGTTAGTTTCCCTTACTCCATCAAGGTCAAGTCACTTCAAGGCTGTCTTCTTGAACCTTTATCATTCCACCCTTAAAACTTTTCTGGAATCTTCTGCTCTAATTCCAGTGCCTGATCATTTCAACTTTCTTTTCTGTGTCCACACCTAGGCCACCACATTTGGGGGAAAGGTTACACCATTTCAAGTGCCGCTGCTCAGCAGTCCTCTCAGACCCACCCTGGATGCTGCCAGGCTCCATGCAGGGTGGTCACTGGCTAACCCTCCTGACCTGACCTTGCCATTTATGTCACCACACCCTTGTCCGCGTGCCCCCTCAAGCTTCCTTTGCACATTCACCTCTTCCTTCCTATTCGTTGTGTTGGAGGGAAGTGGCATCGCTTCTGTGTTCACCGTGGTCATCTCTTTGCCTTTGCTCCATTCCTTTCCCTCACATGTGCTCTGTTCCGCCTCCTTTTTTCATCTCTATCGAATGATTTTGCCAGGCCAGTAAACTCTCGGTGCCCTCCTACGGAAAACTGCCCTGGGTTTTGCAATTCCTTCAGATTATTATCTTCTTACTTTCCTTTCCACGGTTCACTGGGGTATCTCCTGAAAATTGGCCAGTGCCTGCCTCCTTGTTTCATAGAAATTGAAACTTTCTCAGAGGCGATCAATGACCTCTAACTACCATCAAATCTAATTCACTTTTATTATTATTCAATTTACCTTCTCTCTCCAAGATATTTGCTTATACTCACCAATTCATTTTTTTTTTTTTAAAGACAGAGTTTCATCTCACTCTGTTACCCCAGGTTAGACTGCCATGGCCTCTGCCTATCTCACGACAACCTCAAACTTCTGGGTTCAAGGGATCCTCCTGCCTCAGCCTCCCCAGTAGGGGAAACTATAGGTGCCCACCACAATGCCTGGCTAATTTTTCTATGTTTAGTAGAGGTGGGGTCTTGCTCTTGCTCAGGCTGGTCTCAAATTCTTGAGCTCAAGTGATCCTCTCACCTGGCCTTCCAGAGTGCTAGGATTAGCACTAGAGCCACTAAATTGGCCTCCCCAACTCATCTTGAGTTTGCTCTTTGCTTGGCTTTCCGGAGTCACACCGTGCTTTTACTGTGTCTTCTCTGTGCTCCTTCCCCTCCCAACTTGTTGGAAGTGATCGTCTGCCAAGCTCTTCCTCCAGCCTTCCTTTCTCTCATCTCTTCCTTAACTTCATCCACGCCAACATTTTCAACTATTGCTTCTTGTCACGTAAGGTGACCAGACGTCCTGCTTTTGGCGGGATAGTCCCGATTTTTAACAATTTGTCCTGCATCCCGTGGCCTTTTAAAAAAGTCCTGATTTTTGGAAAGAATGCACCACAAGCTAGGGAACGGTGGAAGAACGGGAAGGGAATAGATGGTTTTCGGCTGCCATGTGGCTATTTCACCAGGGTATGAGTTTTATATTATTTTTGTTAATTTTATAATGTTAAACTTTAATAATAACAAATAATTGTTGAGAACTGATTATCAAGAACTGCTTATCAAAGTTCGCATTGTTGATCAGTTGTTAGAATTTGAC
>NW_003852452.1:5554991-5556016 GCF_000181295.1 Otolemur garnettii
AAAAAAAAAAAAAAAAAATCTGGTCACTTTATTCTTGTGGATACTTCCAAAATCTAAATTCTGTCTATTGGACATTTCTACCTTGCATATTTTAGAGGAAGGACTGGCAAACTCTCTCTATAAACATAGATAGTAAATATTTTAGGCTCTGCAGGCCTGTGGTCTCTGTCACGACTCCTAAACCACTATTGTGGTGTGAAAGCATTCGGTACTATTGTGGTACCAAAAGGAATGAATGTGGTTGTGTTCCAATAAAACAGACACTACCATTCGATTCTCATAGGGTTTTCAGGTATTGCAGAATATAATTATTCCCTGGGTTTAAAAGAAAAATCTGTTCACAGGTAAAAATCATTCTTAGCTTTTGAGAAACAGGCAGCAGGCTGGATTTGGCCCTCGGTGGCTCCCTGAGCCCCGGTCCAGAGGCATTCTCATGGGACACTCGCTCCTCAGTCATTTATTCCTCCCTCCCCTCCTGGGGTTTTGCTTCCTTTTTGGCCATGTCTTTATTTTAAAGTAAAGAGTTGTAAAAAATAAATAAAGGGATGTGTTTTGTATAATTTCCTACAGGTGCAGATTTTGTGTAGAATGTGAAAGGTGCAAATGATGGTGCCCAGGCATGAGGCTGCAGAGAGAGGTTCAGGCCAGGTTTATTCAAAGGGGAGGGTAACCCACGTGGGCAGTGGGTCTGCAGGGAGTGGGCACATTCATAGCATGTTTGGAAACATGTTTAGGGTCTTTTGGTGAAAACTTCTCGGGGGGGTGGGGTGGGCTAGCCAGATCCTTTGTGTCTTTATCTTAGGAAGAGAGGAGGAGGAAGAAGAGGAGAAAGGGGTTGAGTGTGGCTGTGTTAGGTCTCCCCACAGAATGGACTTGAGGGAAACACGTGTGACTACGGTATGCCCATTTCCAGATAAGAAAGTGGAAGCCCAGCTCAGGATGTGTGAGGGAGTTAAGGAGTGCTAAATCCAGCATTAGAACGCAATTCTCTGGACTTTTCAGGCCAAGACTTTATTATTATTATT
>NW_003852452.1:5556280-5566069 GCF_000181295.1 Otolemur garnettii
TTTTTTTTTTTTTGACTTGCCACATTTATTTATTAAATCATAGCTGTGTACATTAATGCAATCATGGGGCACAATGTGCTAGTTTTACATACAATTTGAAATGCTTTCATCAAACTGGTCAACATAGTCTTCACAGCATTTTCTTAGTTACTGTGTTAAGACATTTATATTCTACACCTAATAAATTTGACATGTACCCTTGTAAGATGCACTATAGGTGTGGTCCCACCACTTACCCTCCCTCCACCCATCCTCCCCCTTCCCTGGACCAAGACTTTAGAATGGGTTGCCACACAGCAGTCAGTTGCCTATAATGTGTAGTTTCTATCTTTCAACACACAAAAAGAAATACTTAGAAAATCGTTCAAGGTTTTTTTCAGATCCACCATCCATATTATCTTGCATCCCAGCCAATATAAGCAGGTTCTCTTACTGGTCTGATGCTTGGTTATCACACTTCCACTTCGCTCAGTGGAGCAGCCAGGGGTGGCTAGAAGAGGGGAACCAGTGCTTCCCAAGGCACAAGCTGAGTTCCACAGATGTTGGTCTAAGGTTGAGGCAAACATCTTCACATGAGCAAGGAGGATCTACTGCCGTAATAATTCCAGTACAAGGAGAGAGAGTTAAAGTCCATTATTGCATTTAAAGAAAAAAAATCAGATGCATTTGCTGTTAGTTCCAAAGATGTCACAGAGGAACAAATTATTTTCCTGTTGCTAATGCCTGTTTTACCCTCTTCAGTGAATTTTCTCAGAACTCATTCAGAATTCTGAGTTCCTCTAAGACCATTGTAATAGTCACTTAAGTGTTTATGAGGTTATTAAGGTCACAGATTCTATTGTAACTCTTTGTCATACCTCTTAAATTTTAGGACTGTGAGGAATGAATTCATCTTTATTTCATTCAAAGCCTACATGTTTGTGATTTTAGCCATGGGCCAGTTTGGCACTATTTTTAACTTTTATATGTTATGTAACTTCATAATGTCTCTTTTGATCAAAGAACTTTAAAAAAACCTTCAATTAAAATTTTATTTTGTTTTCCAATAAAAGCAAAGCAAACCGACAAACAAAATAATTCAACAATTTGTAAGAATTATCATTAGGTTTGACATCAATTGTGGAGATAAAAAAACGAATAATGAGCAGGTACGATTCTACCCTTATTGCAATTTATGCTTCATTTTAAAGAATTCAATAATGTTAACCTTGCTTCCTGCTTCTTTTGTTATTTTATTACTGAGTGACCCCTGAAGAGTTTTGTTTCTTGAGGGAGCATTTCATCATAAGCAGAATTCAGTCCTAATTAAAATGGGATTATCATGGGATGTTAGCTCCAAGAAATGTGCTTCTTGCTTCTGAGATAGGTATTCTGTTACTTATTTTCCTTTAATAGACATAATGAAGCCTGGAACAAATTATTTCTTTCAAATTACAACTCTTTGTAAAACATGTCTGGCTTAGGAAAATAGATTTTTATGTTTGAATGGAAGATTAACTAGACCTTATACACTTCATAATATTTACAGAAATTAACTATCAGAATCAAAGCCAAATAGTTGAAAATGTCTAGAGTTTTGTTTTCTAAAAATCAGTACTTTTTGCTTATGTAGTTTGGTAATTCAGTATATATTGAGGTAAAATACCTAACAACAGGACACTTTGGGTTTTTTTGTTTTTTTGAGACAGAGTCTCCCTTTGTTGCCTTCAGTAGAGTACCGTGGCATCATAGCTCACAGAAATCTCGACCTCTTGGGCTCAAAAGATCCTCTTGCCTTAGCCTCTGGAGTATCTGGGCCTATAGGTGCCCGCCACGATGCCCAGCTAGTTTTTGAGACGAGGTCTCACTCTTGCTCAGAGCTGGTCTGGAACTCCTAAGCTCAGGCAAACCACCCACCTCGGCCTCCCAGAGGGCTTGGATTCTAGGTGTGAGCCACTGAGCCCAACCTAGCAGGACATTTTATAAACTATTATTTTATAACAGTATTATTGCATAGGCTAAATAACTGTAAGAAAGCCCCAAAATTCAGTGGTTCAAAGAACGGCGAAGGCTACTCGTCTCCCTGGTAACAACTAACATCCAGGTGAGTGTTCCAGCGTGGTGGGCAGCTCTCCTTCAGCTGATGCTGGACACCCAGCCTGGCAGCTGCCGTGTTATCAACAGCTGGTTGCCAGGGTTGCTCCAGGGTTGCTGGCTGAATGGGAGGAAAGAGAGGGGGTCCTGGGCCAGGCATTTCCTCTGATGAGATGAGGCAGAAGTTCCTCATGTCACCTCTGCTTGTGTTCTATTCCCAAACGTCCAGTCACACAGCCACACCTCACTACCAGGTCACTATAGTCTCTCCCATGTGCCCAGGGAGAAGGGAAGAACAGAAATAGAGAAATGAGCAGCCTCCATGGACTCTCTGATCATACGCTATTATAATCAGCGACACACATTGCAAGGTCTCTAGAATGTTGTACCAATCAAATAAAGTACAAGAAATAAACAGGTTCCTGGTATTTTTTTTTTTTTTTCTATTACAAACATGCTCGACAAGGTAAAAAACCAAGGCAGGCCCCTCTAATTTTATGTCACTACATCAAAAAGATTTTTGTTACCAAACACACAGAGGAAATAGCCAACTTAAAATAAATCATGTTCTAAAAGCTGGAAGTTCGTTTTCTCATTGAAACAATGTTCAACAAATGGCTACGTTCCAACATTATTTCAAAAGGGCTTATTTACCTTACGTGGGACAGCTGCAGTGCACGAGGGGTGGGGGTGGGGGGGAAGGCGGTGCTGGGCTGCCGGGCTTGAGATGGAAGGGCTGCTAACTAGAAATAATTTACAAGTATATTTTTAACAAGGAAATTAAGTGTTAGGTGGAGGGGGCGTGATGGGGCGGGGAGTGGGAAATGAACGCTTCCCCTTGAAGTGAACTTGCAAAAGCATGGTAGCAGGTGCTTCTGGATTTGGACACACAGCAACCAAAATGTGTGTGACTTTGGCCGGGCACAGTGGCTCACTCCTGTAATCCTAGCACCCTGGGAGGCCAAGGCGGGAGGATCCCTTGAGCTCAGGAGTTAGAGACCAGCCTAAGTAAGAGCCGGACCCCATCTCCACTAAAAATAGAAAAACTAGCTGGGTGTTGTAGTGGGCGCCTGTAGTCCCAGCTACCTGGGAGGCTGAGGCAGGAGGATTGCTTGAGCTCAAGAGTTTGAGGGGTCTGTGAGCTGGGCTGACGCCATCCATGTCACTCTCGCCTGGGCAATAAAGTGAGATTCAGTTTAAAAAAAAAAAAAAAGTGTGACTTTGCTTTTGTCTCCTTTGTGGTTCATCACAAGCAAAAGTGTAGATGCTCAGCCATGTGTCACAGGTAGACTCTGGGAACAGAATGAGGAAAAAATAATGCGTAGAAGTGTAGGAGGAGAGGACCCTATAAGAAAACAGCAGAGAGTCGGCAGGCAGAGGAGGGGCTGGGGTCAGGGTGGAAGCCTCCCAAGCACAGGTCTCTCCATCCCCACATACATAAAGAAACCAGCAGAAGGAGAACAAAGTTGAGGGTCGGCATGGGGAGCGGACTGTCATGTGCTTGATCTCTTAGGGGAAAGGAAGAGAGCAACTTGGACCTGCTTGTTCCCTGGCTGGACCACCAGGAATTTGAGCCTTGGGTTGGTTAACTAGCAAGAATGTGACCATGACCCTGTGTAGGGAATGTTCAGGAGCTGAGAGGAATTCAGGGAGAAGCTGACCTCTATCTCACTTTTCTTTAATTGGCACAAGGAAAGTTCATGGCTTAACATTAGGGAAAAACATCTTAAAGTGCAAACTAGAAAAATCTCCATGGCAGACTAGTCCAGAGGAAACACACCCATTCCATCTGCGCACAGGGCCCCAGGGAAAACGGCCAGCGCTTTGCATCTTTCGAATACACGCTTGTTGTCTTCTTTCTAGCTGTTCTATTTCAGGGCAACTTAATAGTTTCCCTACTGCTTACAGCATGACTTCTGAGGATGCTTGATCTTGAGTTAAAAGGCAATTTTGAGCAGCTCGATTGGGGGGTGAGTCCTGTGTCTTAAATACAGCGGCGGGTTGTTCTCTGGGAGCCCGACCGACGGCTCACAGCTCAAAGAATGCAGAACTCACCAAAGGATGCTGGCTTCTCCCAACTGACAACTGCACGTACTACAATCAGGGAAACGTGACATTTGGGCTCCACTAAAATGGCCCCAAATTGGTTTTAAAGCAGTAAACCGTCACCATGGGTTTTGAGAACTCAGACTTTAAAGCCTGAAGAATAGAACAAAGATTTAACTTCTGAAAATAACATTCCCTTCAAAAATAAATAAAAATTCTCACATTGGCTGCGAGCTATTTAATCAAATGCTTTTTGTGGTTTCAGAGAATACCAAGACAACCCCAAACACGTCAGTATAATTTCTCTCATCAATTTCTTGTATTCCAGCTTATTGAAACATTAATTATTGTGTAGAGATAAAAGCTGATGGAACAAGGGTCTCAAGCCATAACTGTGACCTCAATTAGCTGCATTACCTGGAGAAGGTCACTAGCCATGTGCAGATTTAATTCCTCAACTGGAAAATGAAGGGACTGGCTGATAGGAGCACTAAGACCCGTCCCAGCTAACAGGCTGTCTTTCTCATTTGTCCAGCTCACATACATTGTGCCACGATGAGGGGCTTTATTAGCAGTCTTACTAATTACTGGGGCTGGCGCATCTTGCTTCGAGCCTGTGCAATCCTGCCCTGGACGGGGGGGCTCATAGCTGCTCTTGTGCCTGTTAGAGGCTGCTGAGATGGGGGAAGTCTAGTGAGGTCCTGCACCCAGGGCTAAGGGGCTTTTGAAAAGCTGCCCTGTGACTCTTAAGAAGGTTTTCCTACACAATCTGGCTACCCTACAGCAACTTTACAAAGTGACAAAGAGGCATTCAAGGTAAACGCCCAGAAACCCTTCAGATGCTACGGCAAGGCCGCACAGAACTCTCATTCAGAACAAAAGCCAGGTCTGGGCTCAGATTCTGAATACAACACTGTTTTTGCTTGTGTGTGTGTGTTGACACATCAGAGGCCTGTTTACCAGTATTTTCATTCGTAGTGATAACATCTCAGTAAGGGTATTTATCCACAGAATGGGCAAAAAAATAGGGAGATTTCCAACTTGGATCTTCCCCTTTGCCAGAAGCTCTGGGGCTTTTTTATTCCCTCCGTATTTCTTTCTGTCAAATGAAATCCTATCTTATCACTGGGTGGGGGAGGGAGGGGGAGAATGGGCAAAAAATAAAACCAGAAACAAGTACATAAGTGAAACATTTCTGTCTACACTTTTTTCTTTACTTAAAATTTCTTTTTCTACAAACTTTTTTTCTAAAATAATCATGGAGTTGGTGTTTATCTCTGAATTATCACCAGGGCATCACCTAGTCTCTCAGACTGGAATTAAGGGGTTGATCAGAGCTGACTGCAGCTTTGAATTTCCAAGCTCAAGGGGTGGGGGGTGTCTTCCTGCCTCGCACATGCCACCAAGCCTGCCTACTTATTGTTTTATATTTAGTAGAGACAGAGTCTTGCTATGTTGCCCAGGCTGGTCTCAAACTCTTGGCCTCAAGGGATCCTCCTACCTCTGACTCCCAAAGTGCTGGGACTACTGGCTTGAGCCACTGCCCCCAGACCAAGCCCCTCCCCAACCTCTTGCCCTGCTCCTGAAAGGCTGGGTTTCTGATCTCATTCACAGGACACCATACAAGGGAAGGTACCTCACTTACAGACCAGGCCTCCAACCTGAAACTTTTGCTTTCAGTAGACAGAGTATAGTCGCTAACATGAACTAGGGCCTCCTCTCCTGTCAGATAGTTAATCCTTCAGCTGCCTTTCTGGGTAAATCCTCATTATCATCATCTCCTTTGATACATACAGATGCTGGGGTCCAAAAAGATTAAATAAATTGCCCAGAGCCAGTACCAGCTTCACCATGACAGACTGCTGCTGCTGCCACAGCCTCACAGCTTGCCTAGAGCCATCCAGCTGCCCTGATCTCTTACCTTCAAGGGCAGGGTTAGGGGAGCCAGGAGGAGGAAGAAGGGATAAAAAAGTGACAAACAGCACCTTCTAAGATCCATATTCTTCATTCCCCACTATTCTGTCCTTTTGACAATTCTCTTACTCAGGTAAGGCCTCTGAAGAGAGCTCTGAAAAGGTCATTAATTTGCTTTTCATTTATCTAACAAAAAACCTCTCATGCGTAGAGAGTACTGAATTGGCTATTGAAGAATGGATTTGAAAGAAGAGAAAAGAGCTCTAAGATGTTGTCCATGCTCTGGAACTGTGGTCCCCAATCCTCTGGGACGAGGATGAGTCCTGGCTCCATGGCCTGTTAGGTAGCAGGAGGTGAGCAGTGGGGAGCCAGCAAAGCTTCATCTCTATTTACAGCCACTCTCCATTGCTCGAATCCCCACCTGAGCTCCGCCTCCTGTCACATCAGCGGTGGCATTAGATTGTCATAGGAGCATGAACCTTACTGTAAACTGCACATTGGAGGGAGCCAGGCTACACGCTCCTTCTGAAAATCTAATTCTCCCCCTGCCCACCCCAGTCTGTGGAAAAACTGTCTTTCATAAAAATTGTCTTCTTTAGCCAGGCACATGTACCCTTGTCAGATGCACCATAGGTGTGGTCCCACCAATTACTCTCCCTCCACCCAGCCTCCCCCCTCCTTTCCCCTTCTTCTTGGGCTATAATTGGGTTATAGCTTTCATATGAAATGCAAATCAAAACTACTTTGAGATATCATCTAACTCTAGTAAGATTAGCCCATATCACAAAAATCCCCAAACCAGAGACGTTGGTGTGGATGTGGAGAAGAGGGAACACTTCTACACTGCTAGTGGGCTAGTGGGAATGCAAACTAATACGTTCCTTTTGGAAAGATGTTTGAAGAACACTTAGAGAATTAAAAATAGACCTGCCATTTGATCCTACAATTCCTCTACTAGGTATATAGCCAGAAGTCCAAAAATCACATAACAAAGATATTTGTACCAGAATGTTTGTTTTAGCCCAATTCATAACTGCTAAGTCACGGAAGAAGACCAAGTGCCCATTGACCCACGAATGGATCAATAAATTGTGGTATACGTACACCATGGAATATTATACAGCCTTAAAGAAAGACGGAGACTTTACTTCCTTCATGTTTACATGGATGGAGCTGGAAAATACTCTTCTTAGCAAAGCATCTCAAGAATGGAAGAAAAAGTATCCAATGTACTCAGCCCTACTATGAAACTAATTTATAGCTTTCATATAAAATTTCTTTTTTGGCTCTGCACCTGTGGCTCAAGTGGCTAAGGCACCAACCACATACACCTAAAGTGGTAGATTCGAATCCAGCCCGGCCTGCCAAATAACAATGATGGCTGCAACCAAAAAATAGCCGGGTGTTGCGGCGGGCACCTGTAGTCCCAGCTACTTGGGAGGCGGAGGCAGGAGACTTGCTTAAGCCCAGGAGTTGGAGGTTGCTGTGAGCTGTGATGCCACGGCACTCTACCCAGGGGGACAGCTTGAAGCTCTGTCTCAAAAAAAAAAAAATAAATAAAATAAAATTTCTTTTTCTAAAAAAATGTTTTTTAAATCATGTCAGATGGGTAACGTGTGGACGTCATAACAAGGTTTGGGATGAGGGTGGCACATCTCACACATGTGCATGAAAAGTCAATCTTCAATCTTACGAACTACAAAAGGATCCTAGAGACTCTTTTTTATTGCCTTATTCATGCCCGCAAAACATGACAAGACAGAATCAGACCCCTTCCCTATAAGGACCACCACAGTACAGTAACCACTGCTCTTTTATTATAAAAGAGGAAAAGGGAGACTGGTATGCTAATCTATGTTTGATTAACTTCTGATACTTGGATTCTAATAAATAGGGGTTTTGTTTTAACCAACACTTCCCTAGGGAATATCAAGGGCTTAAATTAACAACAAAAAAAGCAAAAACAACCAAAAATGTCTCTGCTCTGAGAAGAAAAGGATTTCCTTTTCTTGGTTTATTCCCTGAAACTACCCAGGGCTGAAATGATTATCTACTTCTTCCTGGAATCACTGGAGTATTGTTCAGTTTTTTCTTTGGTTTGATATGCTGTCATGACCCCTATTAGTATGTGGACTTCCCAGTTTTGAGAGCCAAGGGAAAACTGTGACAGGAGGCTTGAGAGTATCTACACTTTGTTCATTTTTTGGTTATTATACAAAGTTTTAATGACTAATAAAGCTCACTGGATGATGACACTTTTGGAAACCAATGCTCAGAAATTGACATACAGGGCTGGGCAGCATGGCTCATCTGTATAATCCTGGCACTCTGGCAGGCAGAGGCAGGTGAACTGCTTGAGTTCAGGAGTTCAAGACCAGCCTGAGCAAGGGCAAGACCTCTGTCTCTACTAAAAATAGAAAAAATGAGTTGGGTGTTGGGGCAAGCATCTGTAGTCCCAGCTACCAGGAAGGCTGAGGTAATAGGATCACTTAAGCCTAGGAGTTTGAGGTTGCTGTGAGCTACGATGCTACGGTCTCTACCCAGGGCAACAGAGTGAGACTCTATCTCAAATTAAAAAAAAAAAAAGAAAGAAAGAAAGAAAAAAAAGAAACTGACATAAAAATTGAATGTTTGGAGTGAAGTCACAGAATAAAGTATAAAATATACTACAGAACTATATTCAATGAGTATTATGTTCCTAATGTCAGTCTATCTTATCTTTGGATTTTTTAGTTACATTTTGAGCTGCTGTCTAAGTAATTATTAGAAGCTGGAACAAGTCTATTCTGCCATGTCTCTTCTCCTCCAAAGTCAACAATTAATCCAATTTGTGATTTGTAAATTCAGAACATTAGCGCTCGATTGGGCATTGAAGGTAATTGTGTAAGCCCATCATATAAGAGCAAAGAACCCCTACCTGGAAATGCGGTCCTCTTGGAATACGCACAGTCCTAAGAGGGATGCACAGGGCACAGGGGAGCAGAAAGGGGACTCTTAGCCAGCCAGCTCTGCCAGTCAGTGCTGGGGTTCACAGTCGAGGCACTGTTACAGGATAACCCTTCCTTCTCAGAGAGGTGCGGAAAAGCAAGTGACTTGCTCAAGGTCACAAAGTTAATTTGTGAACCTGTTAGTTCTCACTGGGGTCATTTCCTAGGATGGTCCCTTCCCTGGTAAAAGACACAAAGATGGGAATGTCCTTTAAAATACAATACATATAGTTACCTCACTCATAGCTCTCTTTTTCCAATTTGCTTAAAAATTGTCTTGGCAATTTACCATTCTAAAATCAAACAGGCTAACCTATTTTGCCAGCTGGATGGTCCATGATGAGGCCTTCAGGCTGCTGGACCTGCCCAATCCTCACCCGCAACACACTTTGGGTACCAGGTGAAAGGAATTTGCCTAAGGCAAACTTGCCATGTCATTCTGATCTTTTCACCTCAAGCTGGTACCAACTCTATCAGGGTCTTTCACTCTGGCCTCACTCTTCAACCACCTACGGAGGCAGAGCACAGATTCTGAAACCGGATTTCCTGTGTTTTAACGTCAGCTATGCTGCTAGTGAGGAAACCTTGGGCAAATTACTTAATCTCTCTATGCCTTGGCTTCCTAATCTATCACGCAGGTATAATGACAGTACCTATCTCAGGGGTGTCGTAAGGATTAAAACAGTTAAGATGTGAACACTTAGAACAGCATTTAGCACAGAATATATTGAAATAGAAAATTACCATTATTTGCTTTGAAGGAAAAGAA
>NW_003852452.1:5566314-5566805 GCF_000181295.1 Otolemur garnettii
TGCTGTTAATATTATCCTCCCCCCCTTCCCTTTCCCTCTTGCTTTTTTGCAGGTAAGAAAATTAATTGCAGAGAATTTGAACAAGTTGCACCAAGGTGGTGAGAAGCACAGGAGGATCTGAACCCATCTCTGTCTTGGTATCCGTCCAATCTCTCTCTGAAAAGGGCCTTAGAGTTCTTTTAAAGTTCTTTTTAAAGATTAGTTGGCTCATCTCCCATATAGGACAGGAAGGCTGAGATCTCCACAGAGACTGAATGACAACAAGGAGGGGTCTCTTGTGGACCGTGGCAGGGATGGGGCACTGATGCCATCAACGTCTTAACCAGCTGACCTCTGCCTCCCTCTGTGCCAAGCAGTGCCCAGGCAGACTGCTCTGCTGGGGGCCCCCCTCACCCCTATCTTGGTGGAGTACAGTATCAGGAGATGTTCTGAAGCCAGCCAAAGGGGAAGTATTTGTAACTTCCATAGTAGTTTGTTTCTTTTTTTTTTTT
>NW_003852452.1:5566932-5569144 GCF_000181295.1 Otolemur garnettii
ACACACACACACACACACACAGGGTTTTAAACTGCACACAAAGTTTATGGCAACCCTGTGTATGTATGTGTGTATATATATAAACTTACACATAGGTATAAACTCATCTCTTCCTTCAGAGCCCAGAGTAGCCAATGTCTCCCCCTCATGTCCATCCCCATCCAGTCTCCCATTAGTCTGAAATGGTGTCTTCAGCAGAAAGGATTGCTGAAGGTACATACCATACACCACGACTGCCTTGTCCCGACTCCGGTGCCTCAAGAGCTCCCTGTCCCCTTCCTCCAGCCTGGGAAGAGATTTTCCTCTATGCCTCTTGTCCATGCTTGCCACTACATTTGGGTGTCACACAATTAACACAATGTCAGAGAAGTTCCATGTTTGCTATATGAAGGGTGGTGGGAAAACTGGGGAGAGAGGGGTGACTGCAGAGGGGGCCAGGGAAGGCCGAGATCCTAGCGGGCAGGAGAGGGAACTGCAGAGGAAATACAAGCAGGCAAGTACATTTCTAGCTAGGCCCCCGGGGAGGCAGGAAAGGGGGGATTGGCCGGTGTGCCTCTGATGTAAGTCTCAACTGGAGGGCCCCCTTGCCCCAAACCAGATTCTCTGACAATAGGGTGCAAAAGGACAGCCCCCTGGCTTCAACTGAACCAGCTCTGGGGTGTAGTTCCTGCTCTAGGTTCCCCACAGGGGAGAAGGCATCGCTGCTGAGCTTCACCCTCCTGCTCTTGCCCCTCTCACTCCCCTCCCGCCAAGAGTGAGCCCTTTAGTAAGTCACTGGCACAGAATCCCTGCCTCTAGCTCTGCTCCCAAGAAATCTGACCCAAGACACAAGCTTATTCCTTATTTATTTATTTATTTTTTGAGACAGAGCCTCAAGCTGTCCCCCTGGGTAGAGCGCTGTGGCATCACAGCTCACAGCAACCTCCAACTCCTGGGCTCAAGTGAGTCTCCTGCCTCAGCCTCCCAAGTAGCTGGGACCACAGGTGTGCACCACAACACCCGGCTGTTTTTTGGTTGCAGCCGTCATTGTTGTTTGGTGGGCCCGGGCTGGATTCAAACCTGCCACCTTAGGTGTATGTGGCTGGCACTGTAGCCACTTGAGCCACAGGAGTGGAGCCTTATTCCTTATGTTTATTAGAGTCCTTTGCTGTCATCAGAGCCATCATATACATCCCTGGGGAAACCAATGGTGAAATGAGAAACAGCTTGACAGGATCCTCATACCAACTCAATTGATAATATATCTGCTCTCCTGCTGACACCTTAACAGACCACATTCGATCACACCTGAAAAAAAATGTATTTATTCATAATTCTAAGGCAATTGTTTTTCTCACTACAAAATATCAATTATTGTACTTGTTAAAAGAATTGGCTACATAGCATTTATTAGTAACCAACACACTGTCAATAAATCATAAAAATGTGGTTAGATGATTTTAATTTACTTTGTAATAGTTACTCTTGCTATGATAGTATAAAGCTCACACTTTAACTTCAGTTGTTAGGTTTTGGGTTTTTGTTTTTTTCCCCCATGAACTTACAGTAACTTTGTTATTGAGGATGGTTTGGTCCCTGATAAGGAGGCTCTTATTAATCTAGCAGTGTTTTAAAACAGATTAGATTTCTAGTTTGCAACTAATAAAAATGTAATTAAATACCTGAAGACAAAGCAGAACATAATTTAATCTTTCTGCTATGATTCAGGAGTCATATCAGGGTCATCATTATAAGCCTCAATTCTCATATTGCAGGAGTGTAGGAGATTGGTGAGTAGCATTCAGTTGAAAGAAAGCCAGATTGACACAGTTTTACTGCGTATTTACAAAGATGCAATTTTATAACATCTGGTGTGTTCTCTCCCCCCTACATTTTTATCCTAGCACAGGTTCTTGGTAGAGTCAGTCCCTCATTCTTAATCTCAGGGGACTAAATCCATTTTTCTAGCTTACAATAAACAACTGAGACTTTTTAATTTTCATGGGATTGTCCTCTCAAATAACCTTCAAGGATCCAGTCTTATTTTAAATCCTAGTTTTGAATATATTTGGCTATATCCTTTTTGGTATAAACTGCTGTAGTTTCCATTTATAGTTTGTGGTTTACTTTCTTTCCATATCGTATTTTATTATTTAACAAAATATACTGATCATCACCTTCCTGGCCCTTCAGATTGGAGGGTATCTTAAAGGGTGTTTTTATGATCCAGTAA
>NW_003852452.1:5570484-5573281 GCF_000181295.1 Otolemur garnettii
AAAAAAAAAAAACAAAAACGAAAAACTAAGACCATCATCTATCTTTTTTCTGGGGGCAGAGTCTTGCACTGTTTCTCCTGCTAAAGTACAATGATGTCATCAGAGCTCACAGCAACTTCAAACTTCTGGGCTTGAGCAATCCTTATGCCTCAGCCTCCCAGATAGCTGACACACACCACCATGCCCAGCTAATTTTTCTACTTATAGTAAAGACAGTTTCACTCTTGCTCAGGCTGGTCTTGAACTCCTAAACTCAAGGGATCAGGACCTTCCCACTTCAGCCTTCCAGAACGCTAGGATTACATGCATAAGCCATCATACCTGGTCCATAATCTACCTTTCAAGATGTATTCGCTTGGCTGGTAAGATGGCTTATACCTGTACCCCTAACACAAACCCGGTGAGGTGAGGGGAGAGGATCCCTAGAGTTCAATTCAAGAGCAGCCTGAGCAAGTTCCTGTCTCTAGTAAAAATAGAAAAATTAGCTGGGCATTGTGGCAGGCACATGCAGTCGTGGCTACTGGGGAGCCTGATTCATTACTTGAATCCAGGAGTTTGATGTTGTGAGCTAGGCTGACACCAGGGCACCCTAGCCTGGGGCAACAGGGTGAGATTCTGTCTCAATTAAACTGGATGCACCAGCTTTACCATAAACAACAATGATCAGTGTTATACTATTTCTCCTGAAATCCCAACTTCCCTAGCTTAAAGTGAATACATCTTTTAAGTCACCCCCTCACTCCTGGGAAGTCTTCCCCAGGAGACTTTTCCTCAGGCAAAATTCAACTGTTCTCTAAACATACATGCAAAGAACTTTGTATATACCTCTTTTAGATCTCATATTCCAGCATATTGTAATTATTTGTACTAGCTGCAATTGTGTAGGGACATTGGGCTTCTCACAATAGCTCTTTTCGTCTTCCTGCTGTCTTCCTTAGCACAGGACTTTGGGCTTCAAAGTAGCCTTGATACCACAAGATTGCTGCTACAGTTCCAGCTATCACATCCATGTTCCAAGCAGGAATAGGATTGAATTAGCTCTGTCAGTATCCCCTTACTAGCACACTAAGTTTTTTTTCCTGGGAGTTCCAAGTGACAACTTCTATCCACTTACCATTATCCTCTACTTAAGTTATTCCCACTGCAAAGAAGGTTGTGAAATGAACTTTTTTCAGTTGGGCACAAAATCAGGTTTCTATTACTAAATCAAGAAAGGGAGGGCTCGGCACCTATAGCTCAACCGGCTAAGGCGCCAGCCACATACACCTAAGGTGACGGGTTCGAATCCCCAGCCCGGACCCACCAAACAACAATGACGGCTGCAACCAAAAAATAGCCGGGCGTTGTGGCGGGTGCCTGTGGTCCCAGCTACATGGGAGGCGGAGGCAGGAGACTCGCTTGAGCCCAGGAGTTGGAGGTTGCTGTGAGCTGTAATGCCACGGCACTCTACCCAGGGGGACAGCTTGAGGCTCTGTCTCAAAAAAAAAAAAAAAACAAAGAAAGGGAGAAAGGAATGAGATAGGTGGCCAGCATTATCTGCCTCATTTTCCTTTTTTAGCACATTTCCTCAGATGGATGTCAAGTTCACAGAAGGTTGAGATTATGTCATGTTCATTTTTGTTGTAATCCCAGAAGCAAGCATGGTACCAAAGTCAACTATGTTTATTTTTAAAATTATGTTATTAATTGAAAAAAGAGGAATGGAAATCATAGTGTGTTGTATGTTAGAAGAAAGAAAAGCAAAGAAAGGTGTTAAAGGGGGTGGCATTAGTTATTTTTTATTTATATTGTCATTTATTCATTTAACTGTTATTTCAACTAACGTTAATTGAGCTCCTCATCTGAGCCTGGCGCTGTGTCAGGCACCAACGATAGAGTGATGAATATATCATTGTCCCTGGCTTTCAGATGTGGGTAGGGCCAAGGTTAGCAAAGGTTGGTGAGGGCTTCACAAGTAAACAAACAATTTCAGGGTAACGCGATGAGAGTGATGAGTCTGAACCACCATTTGAGAAGTTGGGAATCTAAAAGTTTATTTTGGGTGAAACCCATACCAGGGAAAGTGGGGGAGAGGAAGAAAGACAGGTGGTGCCAGACAATAAAGACTTTATGTTATATTCAGAAGTCCACAACTTACTACCACCAGCACCACATGCCTACTAGTTTTAAAATTTTCATTTCTATGATCTCCCAGACATCCTCATGAAGGGATTGCCCAACACTCTGCCCTTGATGGACTCTAACTCACTGACAGTCCCTTTCTGGGTACAGACGTCTTGGCTGGTCCAGAGTGTAGTCACAACTGTGTTCCAAGGACTGCATTGGGCATGGAACAACTACCTTCCCCGACAACCCATCTTCCAGGTTAGTGTTCCCTGGAGGGCCAGTTTGGGAAATGCTGTTCTAGACACCTATTTCTCATATGTGACAATACAGCTTCATTGAACATCATAAGAGAGTTGCTAGAGATTTCTAGAGAGAAGGATTTATCCCTAAGAACTACAGATCTAGGCTTTCTTAGTGTGTTAACACCTTGATTTCAATTACATGAGTTATCAGACTGACACAGATTCAGGAGAAGCAACAAGTCACTGCTTCAGCAATCTTATAAAGTCAGTTATCCCAATGAAGATTTTTTTTGAACTTTGAGACAGAGCCTCAAGTTATCCCCCTGGGTCTAGAGTGCTGTAGCATCACAGCTCACAGCAACCTCCAACTCCTGGGCTCAAGCAAGTCTCCTGCCTCAGACTCCCAAATAGCTGAGACCACAGGGCCCGGGCCACCCCCCCCCCCCCCC
>NW_003852452.1:5574322-5575775 GCF_000181295.1 Otolemur garnettii
GTCCAGCAACTTATTCATCTCTGCTTGCATAGTAAAAATGAGGTCCAGATCCTCTTGGTGGGTGATCCACAGAAACTAGACTAAGGGCCAGTTACTAAGTAAGATCCTGAATCCTGGTTCAACAAAAGCCACACTCCCACTGGCTATCACTAACCCATTTCAAGACGTCCACAAAAGAGGGATGACTATCAGCAAAAGAAAAGGGGAAAGTTCTGAGAAGGAAGGAGAGGTCAACACTGGTGAAAAGGCATAACAAGACGGGGATTACAATTTTCTGTTAGCTTTTGCAATTAGTCAGTGATTGATGTCGTTCAGCGGAGTGAAAGGCTGACAAGGGAACAAGAGGTTAGAAAACATCACCTTAAGGTCCAAACAACTCCTTTGAAAGGAGTCTAGTAAGGTTAAGAGAGGATCTGCATCCTACAGATTCACCTTTAAATCATATCGCCTTAGGTTTTTGCATTTAAATCATAGAAAATTCTTCTGAATTCCTTAAATATTGGTTTGGCAAATTTAAATGTCACCATCACTTCTCAGTCCACCTGTGAGGGAGAGGAACTAATGAGCTGTAGAACGACTACAGGTCGAAAAAGAAAAACAGAAAACAAGAAGCAGCAAAGCGTCAAAAAAACCCAAACTCAAAACCAAAGGAATCAGGTTCTGAGTCCGATGAGCTGTTACAAGTTGCGCTTCAAATTTAATACTTTTGTTTTGATTTAAAAAAAAAAAAAAGCAAATGTCTAGAGAATCCAAAGGGGGGTATTTTATTATAATTGGAGTTTTTTCCTGTATCTCATCCTTTATCTGCTCCCCCCACCTCCCTCTAAATTAATAGCTGTTTTTGAATTGTGAGCATGTGTGAGCACAAGCCTGAACCAAGTACTGAATTTTGTCCAGTGGCCTGAGTAACTGCATGCCACACACACACACACAAAAGTGGAAGAGTGAAAACAGCAGCTCTACCTGCATTTCCAGATCAAAGTACTGGTTTCCTTCCTTCATTACCCGCTATTTTTAAAGCTGGGGGGGAAGAAGACATGTTCTTCTGAATCTGAGCCCAGCTCTTTCTAAACTTTCCTTACTCACGTCCGTCTGATTCATTCCCTTTTTCCTTTTTTTTTTTTTAATCCTACCCCCTCTCCTGCCTCTGTCATTGCCCGCTGCGAAGAGGGACGCTGAATCACAACCACTCCAGAGGAAAAGCAATTCAAACCTAGTCCGTGGGGGAGGGAAGGGCTCTCGTTAATTTTTTTCCATCTGCAGAAAATGCCTCCTACTTTCCGGGGTGACCGTAGAGGGCAGTTTTACAAGTCTCAGCCCCGGGCTATGGAAGATTTTGTTCCCGCGAGGGTCAGCGAGGCTCTGGTCCTCTCACCACGTCCGGTTTTCTGGTCCCCAGGCCACGGTGTGTCGCCGGTCAAGCGGCTGCGGGGTCGTGGCAGGCGCCCGAGGG
>NW_003852452.1:5576785-5578699 GCF_000181295.1 Otolemur garnettii
GGAATTGTATGTCTGGCTTCTTTAATATTTTGTTCTCTAGATGGAAATCGGATGCTCGCTTGCGGGGTGGCGGTTTGGTGAATGCTTATTTTTTCCTCTGAAAAAATTGATTGGTTTATAGGTATTTAAATTTTATTTGAACTGTTTTACCATTTTGGGTTCCTATTTCCCCCCTTGTCACCAGTCCCTTTGGGTAGGTGATTCCAGAAAAGGGGACTTTCGAAGTAATTCTGTTTTGCAAACTAGAAACTTTGAGAAGGAAGATCGCAGAAAGCCTGATTAAGATTCAAGTTTCAGGGGAGTCAGCGTTGCATGTGAGTCCCGGTGCGGCACTGGGTCATGCAAGCCGAGTACCTGGGTTCATCGTCGAGTGTTGCGTTATTATTTTAGCATCACAGAGCCGCCTGGTGTTGCTCAACCACTACTTTCCCAGCCTCAAATGGCATCTCGAGCAGTGCAGTCGTAGGATATAATTGCAGGTCAATATTGCCCCTGATCTTTATGGACTTACAAGGGAAATAAATGCAAAGCACGTTTCATAGCTGACTTAAACCTGTCAGGTTAGCCCCATCGATACATCAAAGCATTGCATTTTTAAAATTTCCTCCAGCTGGTGACAGCAGGGACTCATATTCATGGATTTTCCAGTAGATTGTGGCTCAGCAGTTCATTACCTCTGTATTTGTCCTTGGTTGGGGGAGGGACAACCCTAGTTTTTTTTTTTTTTTAATTAAAAAAATTTTTAAGTCTTTCATCTTGGTGTTGCCAGGAGTTGTGATCATCTTACAAAGGAAAAGAAAATGGGAAACGCTGTTAATGGGTTTTCAACATCCTGTCCTTTGCCTGGCTGAGGCAGTAGTGAATGCCAGGCAGCCCTCTGCAGGAGAGGTGCCAGGTGGACACAAGAATCAGGACGCAAGACAAAGCACTATCATTTGGGGAAGTGGTTTGTGTGAGTTTTATTGTTTGGCAGGCATACTAATGGTACTTTTTATTTATCTCCATGGAGAATTCTCCTGAAGCCATCAAGATTATACATGACCATACCCTGCATTAAGAATTACTGAACATAATTTAATGAGTATTCTATTGAAGGATCAATCACAATGAAATAGAATTTGTTATACAGATGACAAAACCTTTCAAAAGTCTCCTCCCTCCCTCAGTTCTTCCTCCTTTTAAGAGTCTCCAGGTGGTACTTTCTTTAATAGACTGACAATTGTCAGTAAAGCACTGAGGTCTTTTTGGGTTCATCGATCAAGCTTTGTTTTGGGGCTTCAGTAGCTTAGGGGTGCTTTAGAGAGCCCGGAGAGGGAACAAGTCCTGAGTCTGTACAGACAGGAAAGGCATTTCAGCTTGCAGAAGTGTCAGTGTGCTGCAGGGAGGAGGAGTTAGAGAGAAGAGTGAGTGTTTAGGTTGCTTTTGGGGGGTGTATTTACTGAATTTGACATTTGGTTGAGATACTTGGGAATTGGAGGTTTAAAATACTTCACAGTTGTGGTATCATTTCTTTTTGCCTTCGTTTATTTATTTATTATGTTTTCAACTTTCTTTTTTTCTTTTTTGAGACAAGAGTCTCACTATGTTACCCTCAGTAGAGTGCAGTGGCCTCACAGCTCACAGCAACCTCAAACTCTTGGGCTTAAGTGATTCTCTTGCCTCAGCCTCCTGAGCAGGTGGGACTATAGGCACCCACCACAACATACAGCTGTTTTTTGTTTGTTTGTTTTTGGTTGCAGTTGTCATTGTTGTTTAGCAGGCACAGGCACATTGTTTTTGTTAGATAAGGACCCTTTTATATTTGTGTCCCACCCTCAAAAGATGTACCACACCCCCTCCTCCCTCCTTCCCTTTCTTAGTTCTCCCCCCCCCCCACTGTGTATTAGGACCTTAATTGTCCTCATATCAGAATTG
>NW_003852452.1:5578950-5581715 GCF_000181295.1 Otolemur garnettii
TTTTTTTGTGGGTTTCAGCTTTTTAATCTGAATCTTCAGTGCTTGGCCTTTGTAGCCTGTTTTACTTGGTGATTTGTATCAATTTTTGACTTGAATGCCTTGCATTTCAGAAATGATTAGTTCCTCAGGGTTTCTGCCTCATTAATTGATGTCTTAATCTTGATGTGTACCATAACTTGAGTATAAAAATATTGTTTGCTGTAGGATATTGTTACCTTTATCATTATGGTCAATTTCTGGCATAATGGCTTTGCTCGTTTATTGTAAAACATTAAGATCTTAGCTACTGTGCTAGTGTTTAAAATATTGCAAAACTCTTTGCAGATGAAAATGGAGTGTGGATGGGAATTGGGTAGAAAACTACTTCATCATAAATCTGAGGATTTGGATTTTAAAAATAATGAAGTGTCTACTCTCCTTGGAAGCTAGGTCACTCCAACCTTAAATTCACAATTCAAAGTATAGAGATAGTTTCCAATTACTCTGTATGGTGGAAAGAATGTTTACCCCAGCAGTTCTCAACCCATCCAGACCCCTTTGTAACAATGAAAACACATCCTGCGTATCACATATTTACATTATGATTCATAACAGTAGCAAAATTACGGTTATAAAGTAGCAATGAAAATAATTTTATGGTTGGGGGTCACCACAACATGAGGAACTGTATTAAAGGGCCAGGGCATTAGCAGGCATTAGGAAGGTTGAGAACCACTGGTTTACCCCATAGCCAGCCAGATTTTGTTACTTCAGAGGTGAGTGAGCCTGGCCATGCTTACTTTTGCCTCTGTGACGTACAGAGGCAAATGCTTTTTGGAAAATGGGAATATTCTTGAACAGTATATTTTGGTGAACAGAAGGTCTATTATGGTGCCTGGCACATCTGATAGCCAGTAAATGGGAGCATCTCAAACTTCTCCAGAACTGAGCTCTTGATCACTCAAACTTTTAAAACAGCCGTCCTCAGACTACGGCCCGCGGGCCATATGCAGCCTGCCTAGGACATTTATCCGGCCTGCCGGGTGCCGCTGCCTGTCCTGCTTAGCAGCTGACTTGTCCCGGGCCCGCGGTTCTGCCCTCCAACAGTCTGAGGGACAGTGAACTGGCCCCCTGTTTAAAAAGTTTGAGGACCCCTGTTTTAAAACTAATCCTCCACTATTTTTCATCTCATCCAAAGAGTAGCTTTCTTTTCTGTTGGCCCCACCAAACCAGTCCATCACAAAGTCCTACTGGACATTTATTGATTTTGCAAAATCTCTTTAAAACCTGCCTCGTTTTCAGTTTCTGCTGCACCACCATCCTTTTTTTTGAGACAGAGCCTCAAGCTGTCCTCCTGGGTAGAGTGCCATGGCATCACAGCTCACAGCAACCTCCAACTCCTGAGCTCAAGCGAGTCTCCTGCCCCAGCCCCCCAAGTAGCTGGGACCACAGGTGCCTGCCACAATGCCCAGCTTTTTTTTTTTTTTTGGTTGCAGCCGTCATTGTTTGGCGGGCCCTGGCTGGATTCGAACCCATGAACGTATGTGGCTGGCGCCTTAGCCACTTGAGCTACAGGCACTGAGCCTGCACCACCATCCCAGTGCAAACCACTGCGCTGTATTCTCTTTCCCTGGTGAGGTGCCTTCTGTGCACCCTTCCCAGTGGTCTCCCACCAGCAGCCAGAAAGAGAAAAAAAGAAAGGTCACTTACTGTTTAAAAGTTTTCAAGGCTTGTAGGAAACACAGTTATGTTGTGTAAAATTTGTGTAAGATTTTTACTTGTATAAAATCCTCAACATGCCTTCAAGGTCCCACCCGGTTGGCCCCACGCCCCCCACCTACATCTCTTGCCAACACTTGGGCTAATTCTCCAGCCGACTGGCCTCAGGGATGTTGCTCCTGCTGCTGCTCTCTCTGAGAAGCATCTCCTTGAGTACCTACTCATCCTTGGTTTCCAGCCGGAAGATCCTCTCTTGTAAAGATCGTCTCTGAACACTTAAATTAGAGCCCCTTTATTTTTTTCTTTATACTATAATCATTGTTTCCTTATTAATATTTACCACAATTTATAGTTACATGTCATTATTTAATTGTTCCATGTCTTTCTCTTGACCTTGAGGTTGAAATGAGGTTAACAGTACCTGGTTTATTCACCAGTCCCGGGTATACATAGGTAGGTGCTCGATAAATATTTGTTGATGTTCGTTTTAGGGGGTCAGAAAAGCCAAAGTGGCACTTTCTTACGTTCCTTCTTTGCGGGTTATATGTGTCATGTGAAACAAGCTTTGCAGACGTCGGGTAAAATGAATGCATTTAGGTTCCATGGAAGATTCATAGTTAGTGATAAATTGAGGCCCCTTTTAATTAGTGTTACTCCTGTGACTTTCTGTTGTAGATAATCCTTTTTATAAGCACATCATTAAAATAATTATGCTATTTTTCATCAGCACAGGATTACCGAAAGGAAAAAAAAAATCTTAACTACGCTCACTATTTTCTGCAGTGTCACATGATAACATATTAGTTAGCTGCTGTTGACTCTTCAGTCCCAGACTTCAAAGGAAGGTTAGGAAAATTCTAGTTGAGAAATGGGGTTAGAGTTCTAAGGATGTTCAGTACTATCCAGCTATCGGTGTGACTTGCAGAATAACTAGACATCATTTGACCATATGGTTAAGGGACAGAAGGGGTCGCTCACCAATGGGAGCCACCTAGAGGTCTGGAAATTCTTTTCTTTTTTTTCTCTTACTAAAAGCATTCCTTGTTTTAGCCAAAAAAAAAAAAAAA
>NW_003852452.1:5581835-5584736 GCF_000181295.1 Otolemur garnettii
TTTACATCTTTCTTGTCTCAGTCATCGGTGTTTTTCTCTTGACTTGCTATTTAAGACTTCAGTCTTCCTTCACAATTACCCCATCAAGCCCTTAGCGGGTCATTCTAGGGCTTTCTGGTTTTGTATCTTGCAGCTCACCAAGCGCACAGGGGACTTTAGACTTGAGTCTGGTCCCTGGAACTTACGTCTCTGCACTCAACCTCTGGGTTTCCCCAAACTGTGGCCCTGCCAAGCCATCTGGACCTTGAGCTTTCAGTGCCGGGGTGCTCTTGGGTTGTGAGAGTCTGGAGGATGAAGGCAGCATTTCTGAGCTCTGTCTTAGGTGCCTTTAAGGAGGAGTGAGTGGTTTACCTGGTCAAACTTGGGAAAAAGAAGCTTATGCTTTCCGTACGTTTGCTTCTCTCAGAGAACCTGCTCTCTTGGTCCCTCATTTCCCCACCCCTGATTTTCTAGTTAGGAAGGCAGGAGAAGATAGGAGGCTACTGTTAGCCAGGCCCTGTATTCTCGGTGCTAATTTAGATGCAATTTACCTGTAGGACGATGTTGGGAGTGAGGCCTGAGAGGGGCACACGATGTGACCTGCCTGGTGCAGGGCCTCTGTGCCTCCAGGGCATTTGAGTCAGGAGAAGCCACCTCTGTGGAGAAAAGTTATGGATGGGAGCCCTTGTTTTTTTTTGTTTTTTTTTTCCCCCCCTCCTGTTTGTGTGTCCAGTGGTTACTTGGGTGACCTTGAACAAGTTGCCTGGAGCTTTTTAGCACCAATAAAATGTGTTAGCACCAATAAAATGTGTTACCTGTTTATTTTAGAGCCTTGCCATAGGATTTATCATAAAAGACTGACTCTTGGAATTTGATGTTTTTGTGCATTCTGATATTCACAAAGCTCATTCCAATTAACTCTTAAGGACCGTCCAAGTTTATGCATTTAGAAAAATACTTTCTTATTCAGTAGCATGTGTTTTGCTCTTGTCTCAGCCTCCTGAGTAGCTGGGACTATAGGCATGTACCACCACACCCGGCTGATTTTTCTATTTTTAGTAGAAACCAGGTCCCTTGGTCACAGGCTCTTGAGCTCAGTCAATTCACCTGCCTCAGCCACCCAGAGTGCTAGGATTCCAGGTGTGAGCCACTGCCCCTGACTGTTTTACTCTTTTTTTTTTTTTTTGGCTGGGGCCGGGTTTGAACCCGTCACCTCCTGTATATGGGGCTGGCGCCTTACTCCTTGAGCCACAAACTCCGCCCTGTTTTACTCTTTTCTTGAAAATAAATCACATGTAAATCCAGGTTGTAATAAAGGGATAGTACTGATAATTTTCCAGCACGTTTTATTCACGCAGGTGATATATTTGGTCACTTGTGTCAACTGTCATTGGCTGCTGAGCGCTAAATTATGTTTATCCTTAACTTTAGTAATTTTATTATTAGAAAACCACTGAAGACTAAATTATTCTTTCTGATATAAGTATTTATATTGAAAAAATTAGGCTTCTCCTAATGGATCAGACATTGGCCAGAAAAGTAAGACTGTAGTTTTATTTTTGCTTACAATATTGCAATGGATTTGTAACCTATGAAACCCTGTTGTAGAAATACCGCTAAAAAATAGGTGGGGGACGTTTTGTAATGTTGAAGGTAAAATTTGATGATTGCTACCGGAAATTGTAATACTGGATACATTAGGTGTTAATTAGCTACTGTAGTAATTTATGCTATATTTTAGCTTGCAGTGACTTCCTTCTCTTTCTTCTTTCCCTTCTACCTGTATTTCCTTTTTTAAACATCTTTATGAAGATATAATTGACGTGCAGTAAAGCGTACTTTACCTATACACGTACCTACCTGTAAAATTTTACAAAATTTGACCTGTATATATACCATGAAATCATTACCGTAATTAAGATAAGGAACATATACGTTACTCCCCTTAGATTGTCCCATCCTCCTTTGTAATTGCTACCTTTTCTCTGCTCCCCTCCCCCCAAAACCATTGCTCAGCTTTCTAGGAGTTTAGAGTAGTAGAATCTCACAGTATGTATGCTCTTTGTTGTTGTTGAGACTTCTTTCACTCAGAATCATTACGTGGAGATTCATTCATGTTGCTGTCTGTAGCAGTAGTTTATTCTTTTTCATTGCTGAGTGGTGTTCCATTGCCTGACTGTACAACTCATTTATCTGTCCACCTAATGGTGGACATTTGGGTATTTCTAATCTTTGGGTGTAGCTAATAAAGTTTTTAGAAATACTTACATACAACTCTTTATGAGCAGCACATGCTTACTTTCATTTATCTCGGGTAAGTACCTAGGAGTGGGGTGGCTGGATAATACGGTTAGGTATTGCTTAGATTTTTAAGAAACTGCCAAACTGTTTTCCAAAGTGATCACACCATTTTACGTTCGTAACAGCAGTGTATAACCATGCTAGTTCCTTTACCTCCTTGCCAACACTTGGTAAGAGTCAGTCACTACTTTTTAATTGTAGTCATTCGTGGTATTTCATTGTGGTTTTAATTTGCATTTCCCCAAAGAGCAGTGATGTTGAACATCTTATGTGCTATTTTGCTGTCTAAATCTTCTTTGGTGAAGTGTCTGTTCGAGTCTTTTGGCTGTGTTTTTAGGTTTTTTGGCTATGCTTTCTTACTACTGAATTTTGAGAGTTCTTACATATTTTGGATACGAGTCCTTTATCAGATGTACGCTTTGCAAAGAGTTCCTCCCAATTTGTGGCTTGTCTTTTCATTCACTTAACAGTGACTTTAGAAGGCTTTAATTTTGATGAAATTCAACTTAAGACTTGTTTATTTTCAGATTAATATGAGGGCACCTACGATTAGGTTCCACTGTTGGTTTTTTTTTTTTTTTTTGAGACAGAGCCTCAAGCTGTCCCCCTGGGTAGAGTGCT
>NW_003852452.1:5587219-5611244 GCF_000181295.1 Otolemur garnettii
AGTGTCTGGTCTTTAAATGGGACTACTAATTTATGGCTCGGGGTTGTTTTCAAATAAAAGCCAGGTTTATAATGTGCTCACGTGTGGAAATGAGGGCGTGTCAAGGGCCTCTCCCCCTCGCCCAGCTCCAGCGCGATCTGCGTACTCCTGTTGGAACTGGACTTGCACAGGCCTCAGTGCTCTTTGGGGAGGACTGATACTGAGCCACTCGCCTTCCGTCAGGTGGGTGGTTCTGGGGGGCCCTGGAGTTAGGGCGCTGCCAGTGTAGGTCATCCGGGGGTGGGAGAAGAGTGCTTGCTTGTTACCCAGAGATCTCCCTCATCCTCCACGCTCCGGAGTCCCAGGCCTTTCTCTGTCAGTAATCCTTTCTCTCTGCTGGGTTTCAGCCTCACCCTCCCTTGGCTCCCCGCCCTGCGCCTGGAAACAGTGTGCTCAGGTCTCTCCCGACACTGCTGCTCCCACTCGCCGTCTCCTTTCCAAGCCAGCTTCTCACAGGGGTTGTCTGTGCTTCTAGCTTCTCTTACCTCACCTGCCAACTCTCTCGCCAGCCAGGGACCGTTTCTTAGAAGCATTTCATGCCACAGGCACCCAGAGCTCCATTGCCAAGATCAACGGAAACCTTTCAGCCCTAGTAGAATGAAGCATTTTGCCGCGTGTTGACACCCCTCTCTCTCGAAACTTCTTTCCTTTGGCATCCCTTTCTCTGTGTTCATTCTTGTAATTCTTCATTCCTTCACTACTGAACTACTTGCCCTTCCATGCGTCGAGCCACAGCAGAGAATCAAACTCACAAAGCTCCAGCTTGCGTGGAGAGCACTCAACCGGGGGGATAATACACAAACAAGAAACTCCACTCTATTTATATGTGACGGATGCTTTGGAGGAAAGACTCCAGTATGGTGGGGAATTGAGAATGCCTGGAGTGGGCATGGAGGTGTTACCTCGAACGGGGTGGGCAGGAAGTCCTTGCTAACATGAGCAGAGACAACGTGGGGACAAAGCAGCCAGTGGTCTGGAGAGCAGTGAATGCTCGGGCTGGAGGACACAGCGCAGTGCCCACGGCCTGATGGCCGGTGGAGGAGGCGGCAGGGGAGGCAGGGGAAGTGGGGGCTTCCTTATACTGGGGCCTTCCTGGCTGTGACCGAGTGAGGAGACCTTGAGGATCTTGAGGAGAGGAATGAACAGACTGGCGTGCAGCCTGGGCTCGTGGGAGAGCACGGACTCGAGAGCTCTGCCTGGGTGAAAATCCCAGCCCTACCAACGGGCTCTGTGTCCCGCGGGTAAAATGGGGATAGTAATGACAGCTGTCTCAGGGCTGCCGTGAGGATTGGAGTGAGTTAATATTTGTAAGGAACGGAGCATGGCAGATAGAAGTACAAAAGGGTTTGCTAAATAAAATTAGAAAAATTGAAAAGGCAAAGCTAGCCAAAGCAGAAAGACCGATTCGGAGATGATTACAATAATCCATGCAAAGGATGGCTTCCACAGGGGCTGCTGGTGGAGACCGGGAGGAGGAGGCCCCACCCTGGCTGTATTTTAGAGGGCATGGCTGGAGGATTGGACCTACTTTCCTTCCCATCTCTGATCTTCCTCAGTCTCCTTTGTTTTTTCTCCATTTCCCTCTTGACCAGCGGTTCTCCAATAGAGTGGTGCCATTTGGAAATATGTGGGGACATTTTTGGGTAGTCACAGAGGCTGAGGACTGGGTATTTCTGGCATTTAGTGGCCGACGGCTGGGCTGGGCTGCTCAGTGTCCTGTGTGGTGAAGACGTGTCACTCACAAAGTGCCAGCGGCTTCCTGGTTGGAAAATTCTGCTTTATACCTTCTTCCCACCCCTGTGCCCCTCTTACCCCCAGATTTCTTAGCTTCCGGTTCTTGTATGGACAGCAGGGGACTTACAGGCTTCCTGATTGCTTTTTTCAAAATGTCTGTCTGTGTGTTTTTTTCTTTCTCTTTCTTCTATCGTATCTCTTCTTATCTTGCCTCCCTCCCTCCCTACTCCCTCCTTCCCCCTTCCTTCCTTTTTTTATGGGGAGAAGTTGCTGAATTTTCATCAACTTCTGAAAGGAGTCCTAGCCTAAGAAGATAAGAAGTCCTGTTCTGAGCGATATCACAGCTTTGATTTTTCTGCTCTAGCCTGTACGGGGACAGACTTCACGTCTCTGTTCCTGCAGTTCTCTGCCCTGAGTTCCAGGCCCCGCCTGCTCCACCATGTACCAGTTCTTCAGGATCAACACGTCGCCTAACTTTGTCCTTTATTTTGTTGCTGGGGGCTGGTCCCATCACCTAGATTCCTCCCGTTTGTGCCTTTGCTGTGCACACTGCACCTTGCCGATTCCTCGGGTCCTGACTTTACCTCCTGGACAGCTGAGGAATTGTCTGGTGTCTCGCATCATTCACTGCCCTTGTTTATCATCTCCCGTTTAGACTGCTGCCTTAATTGGTCTCCTCACCTGAGACCCATTCTCCCCATTGCCAGATGAGCTCTTGGATACACAAATCCCACTGTGTCACTGACCTGCTAAAGCTCGGCTCTGTCAGGGCCTGTGGGGTTGCATTCAGGCTCCATCGTGGCACACGGCACCTCTAACATCTCAGCCAGGTGGCGGTCATGCCTTGCTGCTCATCTTCTCCGCATTCCCTGCCCATCATCATGTGCCAGGCACCAGCAGGACTACAGTAATAGGCCGTCTCATGCCCCGATGCCCAAACATCTGAGCATGCCATTTGATCACATGGAAAAACGGTTCAGCCTCTCCTTTTCCTTCCAGAATACTCCATAGCAGTACAACCAAGCTGGCAGACTTTCCCCGTAAAGGAGGAGCTCTCTCCCTTAGGAGCTGATTATGCCGTCTTTCCGTACCTGTGCATACGTAGTTTTTTTACTCCTTTGTCCTGTAATTTTAGAAGCTCTCTACTTCAAACAGGTGAGCTTCTGAGAGGCTCTTCTTAAGCCCATTTGTTCACAAGTTCAAAGTGACTAAGAGGTCTTTAAGCTTGCAGTTCTCAATGCAGTTCAAGGCGTGTAAGTTGTTTCTTTGAAGCTTTATGACCGGTCATGCCCTTGCTGCTGGATGTTCTGTGGGGCATCTTTTTCTAAAGTGGAGCAGCTTCATCTGCATTAAACATCTCTGAGTCAGGTGGCTCCTTCATGATTTCTTTGGGGCCCTAGGAAGCTCCTCAGTACCCCTTGGTGTCCAGATTCACCCCTCACCTCTTGAAGCGCAGGGGCCTTGGTGGGCTCAGCCCTGGCTGTGCTCAGTTTTTCCGTTCAAGAACAATTTCCTGGCCTCCTGAACTGTTATAACATTGAGCCAAGTTTCCACCTTTGGCACTGGTCATCCTGTTTCACATTGAAAATGGAAAACTTTTGAAGCGTTCCCTTCTGACCTGGTTGGTCATCACTACTTGTATTTCATCCTCTGTCCTTCAGGGGTCTTCCCGATCTTCATTCCATATGCCAAAAAAAAAAAAAAAAAAAAAAAAAAAGAAAAGAAAAAGAAAACTATTTGTCACCACTCTGGGCTGTTTTTTATGAGCTTTGCTTTTTGTTTCTGTCACACCATGTGTCTCTTTTTATTAGCACTTTAAAAATGTGCTGTGCTTTTGCAGGGTCGGATATGATTGGGTTAGTAATGTTTGTAGAAACCCTTCAAAACATGTATTAAATCCAGCAGACAACATTCATCCTCAGACTCTCAAATCACCCAGGTCAGGTTCTCAGAGTTTGGCTCTGGGACTGGTATTTGTTCCCATCTGTGCAGTTCTGATTTGAAAGCTCAACATTGAGGAGTCCAGATTTGTTTCATGGCTTTCCCTGCTAGACTGGGGGTTCTCCTTAAAAGCAGGATCCGTGTTTAATTGTCCACAGACTGCAAGCTTTTTATGGCAGACACTTGTTGGTTGTCATTGGAGCCTTGGGCTTGGCACAGTTGGTTGTTGAATGAAGTAAGGACCGTGCTAAACAGCCTCGGAGCGTTTAGCTATGCAGACTCAAAGAAGAGTTTGAAAACAACTGACTAAAACATTCAAATTACACTGGATGACTGTGGTGACACTGAAGCCCAGACTGATAAGAATGGAGGTTTTACTTTTCTTTGCAAACACTTCAACGAATAGTCAGTACCTGACTGTTTTTGGGAAACTAGCCAGGTTCTGTGGGGGACACGAGGAAGAATGACATTGCCTGTGATTTGGGGGAAGCTTATTGTCAAACAGTGAAGTACATAAATAATTACATAAGCCATAATATATAATATGATGAACATAAAGGCACAGTGAGAAGAGACAGTGGCTAAAACACTTATTTTACCTTTTTTTTTTTTGAGACAGAGTCTGACTTTGTTGCCCTTGGTAAAGTGCTATGGAGTCACAGCTCACAGCAACCTCAAACTCTTGGGCTCAAGCAATTCTCTTGCCTCAGCCTCCCTAGTAGCTGGGACTGAGGTCTTGCTCTGGGTCAGGTCGGTCTTGAACCTGTGAGCTCAGGCAATCCACCCGTCCCGCCATCCCAGAGTGCTAGGATTACAGGCGTGAGCCACTATGCCCGGCCATGGCTAAAAAACTTACAGGATAAGTTTTTAATGCCGTACAGGGTAAGGGCATTTTCTACAGTAGTACTTATCATAATAAATGTTGGAAATACCTAAATGGTTGATATGAGGGCACTGATTAAGTAAATTATGGTGCAGGCACCAGATGGACTGTTATACAGCTGTTTAAATAGTTATGAGGAATTTATGGTAATTTGGGTAAATGCTTATGCTTTTTGTTGTTGTTGTTTTGAGACAGAGTCTCGCACTGTTACCCCAGGCTAGAGTGCCCTGCGTAGACTGCCATGGCGCCATAGCTCACAGCAACCTCAAATTCCTGGGCTCGAGCAGTCTTCCTACCACAGTCTCCCGAGTAGGTGGGACTACAGGCACCCAACTGATTTTTCTATTTTTTAGTAGAGATGGCGTCTCACTCTTGCTCAGGTTGGTCTCTAGCTCCTTCACCTTGTCCTCCCAAAGTGCTAGAATTACAGGCGTGTGCCACTGTGCCCAGTCTGCTTTCACTTTTTGTTGGGTGAAATGTCAGGAAATAAAATTATGTATGTACAATTTAATACCAATTTGTAAAACAAATTTTTAAAAAAGTGATACCATGGTGGTGCCTGTGGCTCAAAGGAGTAGGGTGCTGACCCCATATGCCTGAGGTGGTGGTTTCAAGCCCCGCTCCGGCCAAAAACTGCAAAAAAAAAAAAAAAGTGATACCAAAGAGGGGGAAAGCACCAGAATGAAAACACACTGACCTATTATCATTGCTTTTGAGTTCAAGCATGTGTGTGTACATGTATCATTATACCATTCACACGTGCATAAGTGTACAGTTCATTGAATTTTTATACTCTAGACATACTCATGCAACAAATACCTAGATCAAGAATAGATGGTTCTGGTCTCTGCCCCCTTCTTCTCTGGCTTTCTCCTCTGTAGCTTATCTTTTTTTAAAGGGGCAAAGGCAAGTTTATTTGTTAAAATGCTTGGGTAGGTTCTGTTGGCCAATTTGGCCAGACTGTGGGATCCGAGAAGACCGGCTAGGGCTGTCCTGTGATGATGTAGTGCAGTGTGGTGTGAGCTCAAGGTCACGAGTGCCAGATTCTGTTTGTCATCTCATAGTCACGGGCACATCACTTCATCCCTCTGATCCTCAGTTTGCTCATCCGTTGGTCAGCTGGGTGCAGTATATCTTCCTTATAAACTGATCCTAAGAATTAATTTGAGACGCTGAGTTTGTGAGACAAGTCTGCCAGATGGTGAGGTCCTTCATTGAAAAATTAGAGAGGATGGCTGCTCAGGGAGGGAGCCTGCTAAGGTCTGAACATTTGTGCCCTTCCCAAAGTCCTTATGTTGATACCTTGACCCCCAAGGTGATGGTCCTTGGAGATGGGGCCATTGAGAGGTGATTGGGTCATAGGGGGTGGAGTCTTCAGAAGTGGGATTCATGTCCTTATAAATAGACCTGGCTAGTCCCTTTTACCATATGAGGACATGGCGGGACGGTGCCTTCTATGAACCAGACAGCAGGCCCACACCAGACGTCTAATTTGCTGGCACCTTGATCATGGACTTGGCAGCTTCCAGAACTGTGAGAAATACAACATTTTGTATTTATTAGCTACCCAGTTTGTGATAGTATTTTGCTGTAGCAGATTAAATGGAGTAAGGAATGAGGAAGGGTGTTATCTGGAGGTGAAAGCAGAGGGCTTTGGGATTGGAGTTTGAGCAAACAGAGAAGTTTTGGGGCAAGCAGCCCCTAAGCGCCCAGTGGGCTGGGGGTCCCGGGAGACTGGAGGAAGGCTCAGCACGGGGGCCTGGCGAAGCTGGGGCACGGGTGTAGGTGGAGTGTGCAGCTTTGCCCCTAGGAAGACTCATGATGTTTTGTTTGAGCCAATATTAGTCTGATTTTTCTTGATCATGAAGGTGGAGGAGGTTAAAACAGAAAGCAAAGGACGGGAGGAAGCGTTCCATTGCTAATCTACAAAGAGGACACTCTGTTTAAGGGAAGCCTCTGATTTACAGTGTGAGCTTTGTAGGAGTCTGCAGTGATTTGCAGTATCTTTTTCCAAAGGTATTTACCCAGAAAGGGAGGGCTAAGATTTTAGTTAGCCCACAAAATCTATGAAACAGGAACTTTTAGTCATGTTCCCTTTCTGCCCTAACGCTGTCTTGGGAGACACTGAGCAGCACTCTGGGCCTGCGTTAGTTCTAAAGCAATCCTAGCATTTCCCAGTGTAAAAACTGAATGAGCAGAAATTGGAATTTCTCTGAGTACAGTCTTAACTGTAATATTTTAGGTCCTTCAAATTGAACAGGGGTCGAACGGGCCAGCCTGGAAACTCATTCCTCAGGGGCCCTGTTGTTCCTGTGGGAGCGATGTGCCCTGAGCCCCGTCTCTCCCCAGCACAGCACCAGGGGAGCCCACACAGGTGGATTAGCTATTTGTAGATAATGGGCGGCGTAGGCTGATTGGGCGGTGCCTTCATTCAGCAGTGACTCACGCAGACGGTATCTATTGAGTGCTTGTGAGCTGGATGTGCAAAGCCAAAAGAGCCAGTCTTATCTTTCAGATACTTTGTTAGGAGGAGGTGCCTTTAGACAGATAGTTTTTTGAGCATGATAACAGATAAAATGGAGAGGCAGATTCCCTGGGCTGGGGTTAGAAGTGAATGCTTCTGGAAAGATCTTCCTAAGTCCACCTGTGGAAATCAGGGTCTGTTTTAAGAGGAAAGTTCACTCTCGAGCTAAGACCTCAGGATGGAAAGGCATTTACACGCCACATAAATAGAGCAATAGGCACAAAGGCACAGGATGTAAGGAGAATGGTCTGCTGGAGAACTGGAAGTTGTCTCTTTTATTTTATTTTTAAAAAATGTTTCGTCACCCCCACCTGGACATAGTCATAGTATTGTTAAAGTTAGGTGTGCAGTGGGCCAGGGGAGTGGATGGAGTTAAAGTTAGGAGTCATCACTGCCTCCCCCCCATTGCTGCCCTGAAGTTTGTTTCCGTTTTGCTTCATACTCAGTAGTGACCTTGTAAGCTTGGTTGTGAGACACAGTTTTTTTCTTTGTCCTGAATGAAGATTTCTACTTATTCAGGTTTGACATAGGGAAACGTTGGGATGGCTTTAGCATTAGGGTCTTCCAGTGTAGTGTATGGAGCTCACCTTGTTTATACTCACTCCAGAAACGCCCAGAGCACGTGCTGTGTTGAAGGAAAGGTACTTGGAGTGGTTGGTGTTACAAAGATAAGTAATGGCCTCTGCCTTTTAAGATGCTTACAGTCCAGCAAAGCAAGCATTGAACTTTTAAAACGCCCTGTTACAGAAATAAACATAAATGTAACAGGAAAGGGGAAGGACTTATTCCCTACCATTGTAGGAAGCAGAGAAGGCTATTTATTTAGAAGGCAGGACAGACCAGGCGTGGTGGCTCATGCCTGTAATCCTAGCACCGTGGAAGGCCGAGGTAGGTGGATTGCCTGAGCTCAAGGGTTTGAGACCAGTCTGAGCAAGTTGGGCAGCCTCTCCTGAGCAAGAGTGAAACCCCATCTCTAAAAATCGCTGGGCATTGTGGCAGGTGCCTGTAGTTTACTCGGGAGGCTGAGACAAGAGAATGGCTTGAGCCCAAGAGTTGGAGGTTGCTGTGAGCTGTGATGCCCCGCACTCTACCAAGGGCCACAAGTTAGACTCCATCTCAAGAATAAAAATAAATAAAAAACAATAGAAGGCAGGACCAAAGGACCAGAGACATGATGTGCCTGGTGGACAGTGGTGTAGAGGTGGGTGGGAGGTGATGGGGGTTGTGGGAAGAGGTCGGAGGACCCCGCTGAAGGCTGGCCCTGAACTGTGGATGTGGAGAATACCTTTGGGGATACTCTAGCACAGCGTCTAGGGGCAGCCAGCGTGGGGTGTGCTGCTGGGAGTGGGGAGTTGCTGTGGCTGAGCCCAGGGGTGGAGGGTCTCGCATGCTGCACTGAGGAATGTGGACTTTATTCCAAGGCACAGGCTTTTATGAACAGGTCTTCTGCTGGCTTCTCCTCCTCACCCAGCTGAACCCCACGTGTTATACCCAGTCCCAACATGGAGAGAGACTGGCTCTGTCTTGGTTTACATTGATTACCAAGAAAGTTGTGATTTGGGTCTAGAATTTTAAGATGTTTCCCTGGTCCACAGCTTAGGGGAGTTGCCCATACCATCATGTTTGGTTTTTTTTCCATTTGGGAAACAACCTTCTTAGTTACATCTCTTTCATTCAACTGATCATTTTGATTTCCTTTTTTCTGGAAATAATCAGCTCAAATCATTGTAGTTTTTATTCTTGATTTCATATATTTAGCAGTAAAATTGGTTTCTGTCTTTCAGGTATTCAGCAAGCTAACAGTTTAGCGTACCCTATGTATTAGTGAGTCTAGTTGGCATGTACGACTTGCCAACTTAAGTGCTCAAATTAAAATACGGTGGAACCTCTTTAAGTTGACCCCTCAAGGGGACTGTAACAAACTGGGGACACACAGGTGGTCTAGTTAAGGACCTAGGCCTGCTGTGCTGAAATGTGTGGTGCACGTCCAGTCAACTTAAGGAGGTAGGTAATAGAGGGTGGTTGTCAGCTAGAGAGGTTCTATTCTATTTGTAAGACGGAAAGGGTAACAAAGTTGGCCTATTAAAAATCACTGAAAACAAAACTAGGTTGTGAGGCAGCTCCAGTAAGGTCAAAGGTCGGAGTGTTTATAATTAAGGACCATTGACATCTGATAGCCTGTGGAATCCACATGGAGCCGTGGTGGTGTTGACACAGGAAGACTGGGGAGGTCACTGTGCCAGATTCTCTTTCAGAGAACTGTCATTGAAGGACAGAAGAGGAAAATCACATAGTTTGTGGTAAAATGGGGTGAAGGACTTGCGACACTTCTCTGAAAATCCCTGGTGGTTCCCTGTTGCTGGGAGGGTCGGGCTGGTCCTTCTGCCCACTGGCTTATCAGGGCCAAGCAAATGCACTTGACTGGTGTTGTTATGTCATTATGTTAATGACAGTGAGTTTCAGGCCTGTCCTGGAAACAAAGGTGGAGCTCTTTTAGCTCTGTTGTTAAAAACCCATACAATAGATTCTAGTTGAATATGCAGAAGCTTCCGAAGTCTGATACAGACAGCTGATCTGGACCACAGTGTTTAATTCTAAGATGAAATGAAGTTATTTTTAAGCCCCTAAGTGACTAGGATTGGGTTTAGATATAACACCCTGGAGATCAGGCGCATGGACCCAGGAAACTAACGCCCAGGAGAGAGGCAGGACGCCACAAGGCAGCACTATTCTATTTCACAGCATATGCTGAAAAGGTTGTCACTTGTTATCAGGCATTTGATTTGTAAGCAAACCTGCAGGAATGGTGGGCAAAACATCATTCACGTTCTCTGTGCAGTTGAGTCACAGAATGATTGTGTTTTGAGTTATTTAATGGGCGTCCAGATGATTCCAGCACAGTCAATATGGTCACACCCAACTCCTTGGTGTCTTTTTTGAGGGAGCAGGTAGGTGATGGTATCCACCAAAGAAGCTTAAAGCAGGTAGGGGTTAAGCTCCTAATGGGCTCTCTCACAGCCTGCCTTCTGGGCTATCATGTAAGCAAGTTTCCAACTAATCTGCTGCGCGTACAGATAATTTTTAGATAAGCATTCACTAGCAAGTAGCACAAAGTTTATACAACTTAGAATTTATAAGTTCCACCAAGGCTCGGATCTCTATGTTTTGGAGCGTTCAACACACATTTATTCAAAGCACAGATAGTAGCAAGGCAGAGGGCAGATTCCAGATTCTTGGTCATCTGGTGGCCGTTAGGGATGCAGGTATCACGAGATGATTAGACACTGTTCATTCACGTGTGGGGTGTCTCTAAAACATTTTGTCAAGCCCACGCATTCAATCCTTTAATTTCCCAATGTGTTCCTATTTCTAACACTCATCATGCTATAGCAAGCTGCTGATTTCACCAAAGAAAATCTACCCAAAAGGCTCCTGAGTAAAGTGACCTCAAAATATTTGTAGTGAGCACCTCCCATGTGGGTAGAGCCATCAGAATCAGCCTGGACAGTGTGTTCATGTGTTCTTTTTTTTTTTTTTTGAGACAGAGTCTCAAGCTGTCCCCCTGGGTAGAGTGCTGTGGCATCACAGCTCACAGCAACCTCCAACTCCTGGGGTTCAAGTGAGTCTCCTGCCTCAGCCTCCCAAGTAGCTGGGACCACAGGCACCCGCCACAACACGCGGCTGTTTTTTGGTTGTAGCCGTCAGTGTTGTTCTGGAGGGCCCGGGCTGGATTCAAACCCACCACCTTAGGTGTATGTGGCTGGCACCTTAGCCACTTGAGCCACAGGTACCGAGCCTGTTCATGTGTTTTTAACAAGGCTTCCCTGAAATAATGTCACAGTGTCACAGCTGTTTATTCTAAAATAGCTCACAAAGTAAGTTGCAGATACTGAGAAACATCTGGACACTTGTTATCCAGGAAGGTTACATTCTTGTGTTTTCTCTTTCATAAAGAAATGACATTAATTTTATAGGCTACCTTAACAGAATGGGGAGAGTAGGTTTGTAGTGATGTTATCTGTGCCCATGTTAATGCAGCATACACAGGCCGTGTGGGTATTGTATCTGTTCAGTGCATATTTGCATATGGATCACCTTCTTCAAGATCCGAGTGAATTTCATGTGTAATTTACCTATCCTAAAAAGAAATGAGTGCTAAAGATGTAAAGATTCCTATTGCTGAGATAAGGCTGAGGTTTTGACACCCCCACCACTATCATCCGTATCTGTACAAGCATTATAAACAAGCTGCAATCTGGTGAGTGCAGTGTGCAGAGACTTACACCAGGTTTGACAAGTTCGTGAACTTGCCACTACGCACTTACCATGGTAGCACCGTACAAACAGCTTGGTAAGGTTTTGTAACCTTGGCTTATCAGTGTCTCACAGCTGTGTTTCTGTCGACATGTGGCAGTGTCTCGCTGACTGGCATTCATTGTTGTTGCATGTTTTTTGTGCTGTTGTGAGAAGGTTGGAGCTTGAATTAGATTAATGAAGAAACATTACATTTCTTGTTAAACTTGGCAAGAGCAGAAGTTAAATCAGGGACATGTTAATTCAAGTTTATGGGGACAATGCCATGAAGAAAAACAGTGTACAAATGGATTAAATGTTTTTTTGAGGGGAGAGAAAGTGTCACTGATGAAGAGAAGTTAGAGCAGTCAGTAATGAATAGAACTGATGAAAACATTAGAAAAATTCGTTGTATTGTGCATCAGAATCATCAAGCTGACTGGGAAGCATAGCCGGCCAAGTAAATATAGAGAAAACAGGAAAATGTTTGCTGAAAATCTTGGCCTGAGAAAAGTGTGCATCAGGGCAGTGCACCAGCTCACACAACACTGTCTGTGAGGGAGTTTTAATCAATAAACAAGTAACTGCATTGGAACGTCCTCCGTACTTACCTGATCTGGCCCCCCTTGACTTTTTTCTCTATCTGAAGATAAAGGAAATATTGAAAGGGAGATGTTTAGATGACGTTCAGGACATCAAGAGTAATACGGTTTTGATGGCAATTCCAGAAAAAGACTTCCAAAATTGCTCTGAAGGGGGACAAGGCACTAGGCTAAGTGCATAGCTTCCCCAGGGGAGGATTCAGAGATGACCATAGTGATACTCAGCAGTGAGGTATGTAGCACATTTTCTAGGACGAATTCGTGGACTTAATTTTTAGACCTCGTATACTCAAATGTGTGCTTGATGTGGTTTGGTAGTTAAAAATTTAGATGATTTTTAAAATGAGTTGGACTGTATCAGCCTGTAGAATAATTGTGAGGCAGTGGCATATGCAAACACACACATCCCAATTCCATATTTTAATTTAAATTGAACCTTAATGTAGCTATTATCTGTAGCCATCCTCAGAGGTAAAATGTATTGAAATGTTTACTCTGCTTTCCCATGTTTCTTTTTCTATGTTGGGTGCTTCCAGTTAATTCACAACTTTTCACGAGCTAAGATATCTTTTTTATAAACTTGGTTATTTTGTGTTATTTCTCTTGTGAGCATCTGGTTAGTGTTACTTTCTCTTTTCCAGGGAAGAATATTCTACATTGGCATCTGTTGGGTCTTCCCAACTTTTTTTTTAAGTAAAAAAAAAAAAAAGAAAGAAAGAAAGAAAAGAAAAAAGGAATTGCTTTTTTGGCATGTTTGTAAATTACTACTTTGCTGACCTCTTTCCTCCTTGATAGACTTCAAAGTCCAATTACAGTCAATTTATATTTTATTTTGTGCCCTTAAATGTAGCCCATTTTTAAGCCTTCTGTAATTCTTTACCAAAAGAGTCGGGGAGGGGTTGGGGGGAAGAAGTATACTAGGAGTAACTCAGTTGCAGCTTAACCAAGTTTTACAATATTTATCTCACTTAATAAATTTGTTGATAAATTTACCCAGATTTTCAAAGATGCTAGACTGATTTTATAGTTGCAGTATTTGTGAAAGAGGTTATTGAGCTAGTTTATAGTAGAGCAGGATACTGTTTAAGAAAACATGTCTCAATTACTTATTTAAAAATACTCCATATGCTAAAAAAAAATTCCGTATACTTACAAATTATTTTTGTGTATTTGTTAATGTAATCTGTGATTATATCTTTCACTTCTTTTGATGCATTTAGCATTTAACATCCACTTTTAACTTTTATTTGACACACAATCATAATTTACCTTGAATTACTAACTTCTCATGTGTGTTAAAGGTATACCCATTGTCATAGATTATTACATGATAAAAATAAACATCTAAAAAAATTCAGTAAATTTTTTTGAATTAAAAATATGTGATAATAAAACCTACCATTATTTAATGAGCAGTTTTTCCTTCTTGGTAAACAAAGTAACCGCATCTTAGAATTGATGGCACCGTATAAGTAACAAAACACAGCTTTTGCCAAACTAAGACCTTAGAGGCAGAGACTATTAGAACTCTTAGGGACTCAGAGCTTTGTTCAGTATGAAAGGCATTCATTAGATGCTGGTAGATTGATTGTATTCAAATGTGTATATGTAGGTTAGTAAAGCATTTTAAACTGGGGCAGGATGAGACCAGGTCATAGGCTGATCATTCGGTGTCAGTAGTAGTGGTATTAGTATATGCACTGCCGAAGCCAGCCTTTTATTTTTTACTTTTTAAGAGACAGGGGTCCCACTCTGTCTCCCAGGCTGGAGTGCAGTGGCTCTATCATAACTCACTGCACCCGCGAACTTCTGGCCCCAAGCGATGCCCCCGCCCCAGCTGCCCAGTAGCTGGAATTACAGGAATACACTACCCAGTAGCTGGAATTACAGGAATACACTGCCATCCCTATCTAATTTTTTAAAAAATTCTTTGTAGAGACTGAGTGGCCCTGTTGGCCAGGCGGAAGTCCTGCCGCCTTGCCTCAGCCTCAGAGTAGCTGGACAACAGGCGTGGCCGTTGCGCCCCCTGGCGGCATGACCATCATGCGCATGATGAAAGAGCTTGGAAACCCTATTGAAGGGATTTCATTATGGTGACAGAGAAGACAGGATATTTCTTGTCAGCTGTTTGGAAGTTAGAATAGGTAGGATTTGATAGCTAACAGAGTATCAGGTGGGGGGCAGGAAAATTCACAGTAATTCATTCTATTTAACTGTAGCACATTGGAGGGAGTGGAAAAGGAATGTGCCAGGTCTAGATGGAGATTACCTGGAATGCAATTAGAAATAAAGATTGCAAGCTCAAAGGGGAGCTTGGGCTGAAATAGCAATACAGCGCACTCAGTCATTCTTTTAGTCATTCATTTGATGTGGTAAGCCCTAAAGACAGACTGGACACATATGGTGGTAGCTGAAGTTAACCAGTGAGTCGGTCAGCTCGTCCCACAGCAGATAAGGGAAGAAGAGAGCCAGGCACAGGGAGCTCTACCAGCTGGCCCCCAGGCAAGAGGGGACGCTGAGGGACAGTAAATGAGATCAGTGCCCTCCCTGAAAATCACGCAGGATTAGGACTTGACTTTTGGCAGTGAGGGATCTGTTGATGATGCTTTTAAGAACAGTGAAGTTAGCATTGAGGTACGGAGTGTGAAGGATTAGAGGCTTATTGTTAAATAATTCATTTTACTTACCTTAATACCTGAGTTCTTATGCCAGATCCTAAGCACTTTACATGTATTAACTAATTTAAATCTCAGAACAAATTTAAAGAGCCTGTGCATTTTATTTTTAATTTTTGCAGTTTTTCAAATTTCATATTAATGTGAGGGTACAGTTAGGTTGCAATGTTTGCATTTGTTAGGTAGAATCCTTTTGTAGTTGTGTCCTGCACCCAGGAGGTATGCCATATACCCTTACATTGTGCCCGTTAAGTGGGAGCACACCGATCCTCCACTCACCTCCCTCCATTCTTTAGTTCCCTGCCAACTTGAATTGAGTTTTTTCTTATGTAGACATGTATTAGATTGTCTGTCAGCATCATGTTAGTATTGAGTACATTGGATACCTGCTTTTCCATTCTTGTGATACTTTACTAAGAAATTTGATGTGTTTCAATTACATCCAGGTTAATACAAAAGATATGAAGTCCCCATCTTTTTATGGCTGAATGGTATTCCATGGTATACATATAACACAATTTGTTAATCCAGTCCTGGGTTGATGGGTGTTTAGGTTGTCTATATATCAAGTCTAGGCTTTTTATAATCCCCATTATACCTCCGCAAAAACAGGTGCAGAATATTACCATTTGCCCATACTCACATAGGTTAGAAGGGGTGGGGCAGGGCTGGGATTCTTTTTTTTTTTTTTTTTTTTTTTTTTGAGACAGAGCCTCAAGCTATCCTCCTGGGTAGAGTGCCGTGGCATCACAGCTCACAGCAACCTCCAACTCCTGGGCTCAAGTGAGTCTCCTGCCTCAGTCTCCCAAGTAGCTGGGACCACAGGTGCCCACCACAATGCCCGGTTATTTTTTGGTTGCAGCCGTCATTGTTGTTTTGGTGGGCACGGGCTGGATTCGAACCCCGCACCTTAGGTGTATGTGGCTGGCGCCTTAGCCACTTGAGCCACAGGCGCCGAGCCCTTTTTTTCTTTTCTGAGAGAGAGAGTCTCACTCTATTGCTCTGGGTAGAGTGCCATATTGTCATAGCTCAAAGCAACCTCAACTCTTGGGCTCAAGGGATCCTCTTGCCTCAGCCTTCTGAGTAGCTAGGCCTATAGGTGTCTGCCACAGTGCCGGGCTGTTTTTTTCTATTTTTGGTAGAGATGAAGTCTCGTTCTTGCTCAGGCTGGTCTCTTAATTGGTGAGCTCAAGCAATCCACCTGCCTTGGCCTCCCAAAGTGCTAGAATACAGACATGAGCCACCTCGTCAGCCCAGCGCTGGGATGCTGATGCAAGGGAAGCACTGCTGTTGGTTTTAACTACCATTCCATGCTGGTGGTTCACTGCCGAGAAGAGGGCTTGAGTACGGATATACTGTTCGTCTTGTGTGAGTGATGGGGATGACGAGACCGTCTTACCCTTCAGCAATTTTTACAAGTCCAGTAGGGGAGAGGGATCAACTCTATGAGTGGTTTGGTTCCTACAGTGGAAGTAGGTAGCAGGTAGGGAAGGCGGCCCAGTTTTATTGTTGGGAGAGGGAGGAGGAGTCAGGAAAGGTCCCCCAGAAAAAATGACCCTTAAACAGAAGTTTTACAGGGGCAAAATTCAGACTGGTAACTTTAGAAATTTAGATAGGAGAAGCTAGATTCTGACCTTGAGGTGATGTCTTTGTTGGGGGGTTTGTCTCAACTAAGCACTTCACCCACAGAGGAGAACTGGTTATTTGGCTAGGTGGAACATTGTGCTGTAATACTCTTTATTTAATTGCATATTCTCTTTAGAGAAGGAAAACCAAAGGTTCCTTGCATCACCTATCCTAAGAAAAAGCACATACATACACATATACACAACAAATGGGTCCTTATCTTTGGTTTTAGCACATTAACTGCCATTGTGAGTTGTATTTAACTCATGTGAGTTTGAGCCAGGGATTTGTGAAGCTGTGAAACCTCTGCTTATTGTTTTCATTGTCAATGGGCACATCTCCTCGTCCTCTTGTCACTCAGCCCACCCAAGTGTGCCACACCTGTTGGACTATGGTCTCCAATTTCCATAACGTCCTACTGTGCATTTTGCCTTGAATGTTTGTCTGGAGGCTCTTCGAATAAAATTGATAAAATAGTATACAGCAACATGACATTATTGCACATACTCAGGAGATATGATTCAGAGATCATCATCCAGGACCACCTAGGATCCACTCCAGGCACAGCTAAATACTTGTGCAATGATTAAAGACTCAAATCTCAGAACAAATTCAATAATTATGTCATGAGTCACAACTCATGTGACATGCAGTATAAAAAACTGATTCTAGCACTGTGTGGGTTGCATATAACTCACGCACAGAAAACAGAAAGCCTCAAATTTTTCATTAAATCAGGAAGGATCATTTTGTTTTTGAAGTTTTTAAATTCTATTTTTGTAATAAAACACCATGGCCCCAAAGTAAATGCAGTAACTGTTATGCTTTCTGCAGGGGGTGGGAAAGACCCTTCCTCCATAATCATTCATATGCCTTTATCAACCACACCTGTTTGGTTTTCTTCAGAGAAGCCATATATTTGAATTTTGGGGGTGATTTCCATTCTTTAAAAACATCAAAACACTATGTTGGCCAAACAAAACACTTACTGAAAGACGGACTTGTGCTTTGTAATTGTGTCAGCCCCTTCCTGTTGGCCGGTGGGAGTAGTGCTGAGTCTGGAAGCTGACAAGGATTTCTTGCTTTCTTGAGATAGAGGCTGAAGCCAAGAAAAGGACAGTAGATCTTAATGTCCTGACTTAAAATTCTTATATCACAGAGGATGTAGCTAGCAGAAAGGCCATTGAGATAGTCTCACTGCAAGAATAACATTTTGGAGGGAGTTGAGAGACATTATTAGCATGTTATCCTGAAACAATAGATACTGTCTAATAGAATATAATAAGCAGAGGGTGGGTACTTTTAATGGACAGTATAAGGAGATACTGAAGCGACTGCTTTATTAAAAGGAGGAGGAAGTATATTGTTAGGGTGAAATATGTCTTGGTGTACTGAATCAGTCCTGGTTTACTCCTGTTGTTTTGGTAATAATAGGACCTTTCATCTTGGGTGATAAATTGTGTGGCCACCCTACGTAATATTAATAGGATTTTCGGTTGCTGGTCCCTTTCTCGCAGAGGTGGAATGAGGCAGGTATGCTGAATGCCCTTGCGGCTGCTTGTAAAAACTAATCGCTGAAGCAAAGGCTAAACCTCAGAATGACTCTCTCAGCCTTCCCTGAAGGATCTTTGCTGTTGCTGTCAGGGTTTTAACTTGTCAGCACCCTTGAAAGCATGATTGATTATTTCTGTGTTATGGCTTTCAAAGCCATCCTCCTTGTTAACTTTAACCTATTCTTAGGCCTGTGTCAAATTTAGTTTGTGGTGTGTGAGGGAGGTGTCGCAATCTCTACTTCAAGGCTGTATGCTAAAAATTCTCCACAATCATTCCCAAATGACAACATAGGTAAAGAGAGTATAACATGGGTTTTCGAAAAGCACATTTTTCAGGCAAACGTCTTTTAGTGTATGAAATTGAAGCTACCGGATGCTACTTTCTAGATGTATTAATTTTTTCCAGAAAACGGCTTTTTAAATAATTTATATGCTGAATGTGATAATGTTCCATATCTTTTTCAACTTTGAATAAAAATACAGATGGCATGTTAATCAAGTTAGTGAATGAAAAGTGTGAAGGTATAGGTTAAAATGAAAGACTGAGAATTCTTTAATAGCTTAAAACAATAGCTGAAACTTAAGACTAAACTTACTAGACCAGAATATGAATGTCTACATTAGATTAAAAAGAGCAGTTATGCATGTACAGGAATGAGGAAACGTACTCACCATAATTCATATGAAAAAGACTTAATGGTTTTAGTTGAACATAAACTTAGTATAAGCCAATAGAAAATAATGGCTGTTTAAAAAGTTATGCACTTTCATTTCTGGTACTATGTGAGACAAGATATTCTACTCTATATTAAAAATGAATAAAAATTAAAATGCTGGATAAAATTACATAAAATACAGTAGAACCTCCCTACATTGATCACTTCCTTGAGTTGGCCTAATTTTCATAGACCAGACATGCACCACATGTACGTATCAGTATAGTAGGCCTGATTCCTTCTGTTGACCACCTTGGTATGTTGATCAGGTTGTTACAGTCCCTTGAGGGATCAATGTACAGAGGTTCTACTGTATATCTTTAAATGGTAAGAAAGTAAAAGACCAAAAGTTGGGCTGAAAGTAAAGGCGAGAGTTTAGAGAGGTCTAGTAAACACTCACTTTGAGAGCATTTGCTGAGGCAACTAATTTGAACTTTGGTTTTCTTGATCTCCTGATGCTCTGGAGACAAAAGACAAAGCCCGGAGCCTGTGTTAGGAAAAAAAAATGTTTAATAGACCTGTCTCCACATGAAGCTGGGATCCTGAAGACTGTTTCCATAGTGTAGTGTTGAACTAGAAATACTGACCATCTCCCAATTCCCCTGACCATCTCCCAATTCCCAGCAATTCTCAAGAAAACTGTTCTCTTGGTATTTTATAGCCAATATTCAGCACTCATGCAGACTTGGAGTTCTAATTTAGACCTGAGGGGCCCAGAAAAAGACAGATAGTTGTAAAGTGATTCCAGTATAGTAGCACAAAGCAGAAGTAGGTGTAAACTCTTTCTGGAGGACTCTTTTTTCAATGCAGGCCTCAAATAACTCAAAAAGTAAAGTTATAAGAAATACTACTTATAGTCAAAATTACAAATCAGATAAATAAGGCATCATGAAGAGAACCAGTCAAACCAGTAATAGAATTAGACTTGTAATAATCTTAGATATGCTAGTTGTCAGGCAAAATGTAAAATTTTTAAAGAAAATGAGAAGGTTGAAAATGTGGGTGAATAGCAAGCGAATATTTTTTTAAATGACAAAAGAGGTCTGAAAAAGCTAAATAGAACATTGAAAATTTAAACATATAATGGGAATTTAAGAACCAGCAAACACATTTAATTGCAGATTAGACGTAGCTAAAGAGAGAATTAATCAGCTGGAAGACAGCTCTGAATCTTTTGATTGTGACTCACAGTAAGGAATTAATTTATTGGCATCTGTGTGTGTATGTATGTGTGATACCTGAGTATAATTTAAGCCAGAGTTTCTAGAAACTGATTTTACTCTGCCAAGGGTAGAGTAAACAGTAAAGCTGTTTTGCTTTTTCTAATTTATTCTTAAAATGTTGGAACCAACCCAGGAAATGTTATGAAGTATCGTGGGTTAAGAACGCAGTTTTGAAGAAAATTGATTTTAATAAAATTGAAAATGTGTTCCTCCTACAACCCAGCACATGCCCACCATAGTTCATAGCACTTTGGCCAAGAAATAAAACAGGAGGAGAAATAAAATGTTGAAAACATGGGGTGTGGTTTACCTGTATAGTGGATTATTATAGGACTGGGTTGCTAGTGCAAATAATTAACAACCAGTACATGGTGGACACTACCTAGTCACAGTGGATACTGCTCATAAACGGGGAGTCTCGGCCCATACTTGTACATACCAGCCAGCTCGCAGCCTTTTCTACAGCTTTGAAAATAAACTTCTGTTTAACATATCCATGTATGTGGATAGTGGTATAGGAAACACCCAATTTGAGAGCAAGAGAATCTTCTCAAGATTCTATATAGTATGATTCCATTTATATGAAGTTCAGAAATTTGGGCAAAACTAAAATAGTATAATGTTTAGAGATACAAGCATTTTTTTTTTTTTTTTAAGGCAAGAGTATACACAGAATTTAAGAGAGTTGTTACCTCTTAGAAGAGGGATAAAGGGGTAGGTTAGAAAGGGCTGCACAAGTTGCTTCGGGGTAATGGTAGTCTACTTTTTCTTCTTAAAATTGATTGTGGATACATGAATGTTTGTTTCCTTTTTATAAATTAATTTATTCATGTCATGAGTATTTTTTGGTCCATTCAATATTCAGTAAAAGTCATTTAATAATAAAAGCCAAGAGAAGATTAAGAGAGGTGATAAATCTTTTATGCTAATCAGACCATTTTGGAAAGTCTTTTTTTAGTTTTGGGTGCCAAATCTTATGGACATTAACAACATGAACTGTGTCCAGAGGAAAACATCCCTGATGGTAGTAAGAAACTGCCAGTGTGATGTTAAGCCTTTCATTTTTCAGATGCAGATTCTTGTGGATTCTGAGTATCAGCAAAGTTGTAACTTCCCTAGGTCTGCCTGCTACTGGGAAGTACAAACCTGTTAGCTCCCAGGTTAATGTCCTTCTTGTTGTACATCAGGGTGACCCCAAAGTGGCACATAACAGTGTTTTTTGGTAAAATTTTGTAATGAATACAATAAAACCTCCATAGTTAGTTGATAGTAATGAATACAATAAAAGCTCCATAGTAAGGAATGAAGTTAGTTGATTGTAATGAATACAATAAAACCTCCATAGTAAGTTGACCTAATTTTCACAGCCCAGACATGCACCACATGTACTCAGTGGAAGACTGACCTCTATTTATCAACCACCTCTGTAAGTTGTATCTTGACTACTTGGTCTGTGACATACACTATTAATTTCCCCTTTATAATGTGGTATTGACTCCACGCTACACCAAGGGGTAGAAGGAGTGGGCTTTGCCTATAGTTGTATTATTTTTTTTTTTTCGTTAGCTTAAGTTCTTTTTTCATGTTTTATTATTACCACATGTTGGATTGGGCCTAACGTCCTATTTTCACCACACATTGCAGATCTTTTCAACGTGAAGGACTGGTATGAATTGTAGATACATCCCTATAATTACTGGAAATTTTTATAGTTAATCGAGACATACTGGCCCAAAGGAAAGAGCTCAAAGAGCTGACTTTGAAGGGAAAGGTTGATCTTCTACATTTTCTGGAAAGTAGCAGCCAAAAGACAGTGGAACACTTGTGTTAGCAAGACCACAGTTAGCAATCCACGTGAGTGCAGGGAGAGACAGGGTACGGGAAGAGGAGGAAAACTTCCCTCCATGAAGTCAGTGAAGCCACCTTAAGCTGGTTCAAACAATTGAAGGGTAGTTAGCACCAGGATCACCAGGCTGACGATCCAAGAATTTGCTGAAAAATTCACATAGAAATTCAGGCTGGCAGTTTTCCAAGCTCAAGTGTTTGGCTTGAGAAATTTAAATGGCTACATGAGATCTCCCAGAAAGTCTTGTGTGGTGAATCCAAGGAAGTTCCAGAAGAAGTTGTGGAAGAGTTCATCAGAAAGTTCCCAGACTTCCCTAGAGGCTTCAAAGGTGATGACATCTTTAACTCTGATGAACACAGGCTCTTTTTCAAGGCGTTCCCTGATGGGAGCCTCCTCATGAAGGGTGAAATATGTAAGAGTGGAAAATTTTCCAGAGAATGTTTCTCAGTTCTGTTTTGTGCTAGCTCAGTCAGAGAAAAGCTAACGCCCTTAGTGACTGGTAAGTTGTCAAAGCCCCGGCATTCAAGAACCTTAAGCCTGAAGCCCTCCCATCACTAGAGATCAAACAAATGTGCGTGGATGACTGGCACCCTGTTGGAAGACTGGGTGAGGAATACTGAGAAATGAAGAAGAAATGGTCTGTTCTACTGACAGTAGATAGCTGTCCTACTGACAGTAGACAGCTGTCCTGGCCACTTGCAAGTGAATCAGCTCACAGACATAACACTGAAATTTCTGTCTCCATCTACAACCTTAAAAATCCAACCTTTTGACCAAGGCATCATCAAAACATTTAAAATGTGGCTCGATGCCTATAGCTCAGTGGCTAGGGCACCAGCCACATACACTGGAGCTGGTGGGTTCAAATCTAGCCTGGGCCTGCCAAACAACAATGACAACTACAACCAAAAATAGCCAGGCGTTGTGCTGGGCACCTGTAGTCCCAGCTACTTGGGAGGCTGAGGCAAGACAATCACTTAAGTCCAAGAGTTTGAGGTTGCTGTGAGCTATGACGCCACAGCACTCTACCCAGGGCGACATAGTGAGACTACTGGTATGTCTCAAAAAAAAGAAAAACAAAAAAAACTAGGAGGTCAGACTCCAGAGTTTACAACTTACTCATTAAAGACCATGTATCATTTTTCAGCAACATATATATATCATTTAAAGTTAGATATACATATGAATTGGGAATACTAAAAAAAAAAAAATTTTTTTTAAATGCACTACTGAGCCCAGCTCCTGCAGTGGGTCATTACTGAATCACAAACCTATGGCCCACCTATGGAAGCACTTTCATCCACTGCGTCAGTGAAGACTCTGGATGTGTCCTCTGGACCAGTTTTGCTTGGAATAAAGCTCAGCCAGAAATAATGCAGAAGTGTTTTAAGGAAGTTGGATTTGTCACAACCCAAGAGCACTGTGTTTTGGCCTCATCAGACAGTCCACATCTCTCATGCAGAATCTGAAGGAGTAGATTTCGAAGGTTTGTTGTAATGGGTGATGAGCTGGCAACCTATAATAACCTGACCCAGAAGCAATTTTCCAACCAGTATTGACCAAAGTACAAAGGAGGGGAAGAGCGCACAAAGCAGCTGATAAAGTGAAAGAGGCCAGTGAGGATGACACAGAAATTGCGGAGACTCCAAAAGAAGAGGACATCAGGCAGCTGATAACTACGTCATTTGCTGAGGAAAAATGCCCAGGTGTGCTGAACAGTGCAGGCAGCGTTGGGATTGCTTTCTCTACTTATGTTCATAATAAGAATAAGAATTAGACTAAGGTTGAGTCTTTTTTCAGAAAGAATGATTAAACCATGAGAAAACAGTAAATATATTGGTATGACACTGTATGTATGATTTTGCTGTGTTTTGATTATGTATGATTTCGTTGATATTCTGTAATCAAAGCTGTACAAGAAAGTAAAGTACATGCACATGTCAGTACATAGGCCTAGTTCCTCATGCTGACCACCGCCCTATGTAGACCAGTTCCTTACGGTCCCTTGAGTGGTCAACTTACAGCAGTGCTACTGCATTTTGTACATTTAGCTACAGTTTCCCATTTTCCCATGTATAGTGACTTTTGGGACTGACTTTTATAGTCAGAAGTGAGTTCTAAAAAAGTCCCCACACTTGTTCTATGGAATGGCATTAATAGTTTGCTAAAGGTTTGGGGTGGCTGGGGGGAGAGTGGGGCAGTAGTTGTCCAATGCTCTATGGCCCCATGGCATGTTGCTATAATATACCACATAATAGCTCAGGAACAGGGAATCTTTAGTTGTTGCACTTAGAGAAGTGCTCTGCTATGCATTGATCTCAAAGGCATCTTGAAATACAGATAGTGTCCACTGAAGGACATACACTGGGA
>NW_003852452.1:5611320-5617128 GCF_000181295.1 Otolemur garnettii
ACAGCTCACAGCAACCTCCAACTCCTGGGCTCAAGCGAGTCTCCTGCCTCCGCCTCCCAAGTAGCTGGGACCACAGGCGCCCACCACAACGCCTGGCTATTTTTTGGTTGCAGCCATCGTTGTTAGGCGGGTCTGGGCTGGGGATTCAAACCCGCCACCTTAGGTGTACGTGGCTGGCGCCTTAGCCGGTTGAGCTATAGGTGCCAAGCCTAGTTTGGTGTTTTCCTTGGGAAAGGTGGACTGGGTCCTGTGGTTGCTCAGTCTCTAGTTTTGCAGGGAGCTAGTTTGTCCAGCCATGGCTCGGCTCTACATACGTAAGGAGGGTTTGGCAGATGGCGGCATTTGCCTGGGTAATAATTACCTGAGGTGAAGGAGTGAATTAGCAGTTATAGAGGATCTGCATTGTACCAGTTGTTAGGCATTTTCACATGAAAGTATTCCATTTTGTTGGGAAGGATGCAGTCCTATCCCTAACTTACAGATGTGGATTTTAGGGAGGGGAAGCTGAAATTGATACTTGGGAGCCAGAAGGGCAGAAGAGCAAGCTTTCAGCAGTGCAGTGCAAGGGCTGTGGAAGGCTGGCTAGAGGTAGGGTTGCAGAGGGGGCAGGGCCAAGTTCACATGCAGACGGCCATTTACTGGCTGGGCAACAGGAGGCATAAGTGATTTAACTACCCTGTGCCTCTTGCTTCATCAGAATATGAGGAAAGCCTCAATTTCTTGAGATTGGTAGGATAATTAAATAAGTTAATATCAATGAAGTACTTCTGAAGGTTACTTTGTATATAGAGCTATGAAAGTGAAGAGGCTGGGGAAATGTTTTTCTGTTTTGGCTTGAAGCAGGTGATTCTTTTGATCTCTGTGACCTTGTAGCAAAGCTTGTCCTTAGTCTTAGTCTCTTTTTCTTTCTTTTTTTGTTATTGTTGTCAACGTTGTTTAGCTGTCCTGGGCTGGGTTCGAACCCGCCAGCCTAGGTGTATGTGGCTGGTGCGCTAACCACTGAGCTACGGGCTCCAAGCCCAAAGGGGTGAGATTCTTATATCCAGTCTAGTTTCCCTGTATCTCAAGTTAGGTTCGCCCTCCCTGAAGGTAGGCATGGGCTTGCTTTACATCAGGTCTTCCTCCTCCAGGGTTCCCTATCTCCCAGCCATAATGAGATGCACCAATGGCAGTTTTTAAAAGGCACTCCAGGTGTGCTTATTCCCAAGAGCTTGCTCACAGATGAGGAAACTGAGGCTCAGGGAGCTTATGACTCTTCCTAATTTACATGGCATTGAAGATTAGGGTTTTTTGTTATCTGTGTCATCTCCAGAATGTACGATGGACAAGACCGGTTTTCTCTTCAGAGCCTTGATTTTACAGAATGTGGATGACCTCACATTTCTTGAGTCCACTGGACCATCAAGACTTACAGGTTCACATTCTTCTTAGTAAAGTATCACAAGAATGGAGAAGCAAGAATCCAACGTACTCGATCCTAACATGAAGGTGCTAGATCAGGCGTCCTCAAACTACAGCCCGCCGGCCACATGCAGCCCGCCTAGGACATTTTATCCAGCCCTCCGGGTGTTTTTGCCGCCGCTGCCTGTCCTGCTTAGCAGCTGACTCGTCCCGGGGCCTGCAGTCAGGCCCTCCAATGGTCTGAGGGACAGTGAACTGGCCCCCTGTTTAAAAAGTTTGAGGACCCCTGTGCTAGATGATCTAATACATAACTTCATAAGAGAAAAATTCAATTCAAGGTGTGGAGCAGGGGAATGAGGGAGTGAGGAGGGGGAGTAGGAAGGGGGATGATAGGGAGTCACCTCTTGGGCGTGGGACACAATTGTAAAAGGGACTTTACCTAACAAACACAATCAGTGTAACCTAATTCTTTGTAACCTCAATGAATCTCAAGCAATTAAAAAAAAAAAAAAAGGCTCAGTGCCTGTGGCTCAAGTAGCTAAGACGCCAGCCACATATACCTAAGATGGTGGGTTCGAATCCAGCCTGAGCCCACCAAAACAACAACAATGATGGCTGCAACCAAAAAATAGCCGGGCATTGTGGCAGGCGCCTGTAGTCCCAGCTACTTGGGAGGCAGAGGCAGGAGAATCTCTTGAGCCCAGGAGTTGGAGGTTGCTGTGAGCTGTGATATCACAGCACTCTACGGAAGGGGACAGCTTGAGGCCCTGTCTCAAAAAAAAAAAAAAAAGACTCGTAGGCTCCATGTGCCCTTTTGGGGCCTGGATATGCAGGCCGCCCCTAGGTCTCAGAACCACTCAAGGGCAGCTTGCTGCCTCTTTGAGCACCTTTGCTGTCTGTTCTTTCTGCATAGCGTGGGGATTGGGCATCTGTGACTCCTCTGCGTGTTTTCTCTAGTCAGATCTACTGTTTCCAGTGGCTTCTCACAGTCCTGGCAGGGTTCCTGGTCACTTACTGTGTCCCCTCCCCTCTTCTGGCTTTTGCTTTAGTCAGCTTCCTTTCTTTATTCCCTTCTTCCCTTTATATATTCTTTTTTTTTTTTTGCAATTTTTGGCTGGAGTCGGATTTGAACCCACCACCTCTGGTATATGGGGCCAGTGCCCTACTCCTTTGGGCCACAGGCGCCGCCCACTTTATATATTCTTATACATTGGCCTTCGTGTAGTTCTACCATTCTTCCTATAACGTGAAGCAGGATTGACTCTTGACTTTTAAAGCTATTGCTGGGCGTTCCTGATACGAACTGACCAAAACCCACAGTATGTCTGTGAATTCTGCAGTCATGCCTCTTACCTTTATTTTGACTAGCTTGGAGCCAAATGGAACATGATTAACACAGTATTGCAGTCAATATCATGTGCTTTCATCAAAGGGAAGAGGGCACCAGTATTGAGCCAGAAACCATGGGATGCTAGAATTCCAGCAAGTATCTACTGACTTCCCTTCATTAAGGCACTAAGGCAGGAGATGATAAAGTTTCAGAAAGAGGTCAGTGTAATTTACTGAAGTACCTGTTTTAAATGGCATTTAACTAAAGATACCTTTTTTCCCCCCAGTTTTTGGGCAGGGCTGGATTTGAACCCACCAGGTCGGTGCCCTATTCCTTTGAGCCACAGGTGCCGCCCAAGATACTTTTTTTTTCAACTTGAGGTAGCTTTATTGCTTATGCTTTTCTTTGAACTAAAATGATTAACATATATTATGCATTGGTTCTATTTAGGAAATTAGATAGCTTAAAACAGACTTGAATATGTCAACATATTGTTGTAATTTTCTATTCAATGGTAGACAATTCTTCACTTTCTGTATTTTTTTTTTTTTGGCTATTTAAATATATGCTAAAAAAGATTCTATCAGCTCTTGTTTTAAAACGTGAATAAAAATGATTATCACCTGAAATTAATGTGATTTTAAAAAAGGAATCTTTAACATTTGAGCTTGCTCTTTGTGGTAGGCTTTTTTTTTTTTTTAATTAAGACATAGTCTCACTTTGTCACCCTCTGTAGAGTACTATGGCATCATAGCTCACAGCAACGTCTAACTCTTAGGCTCAAGTGATTCTCATGCCTCAGCCTCCCAAGTCGCTGGGACTATAGGCACCTGCCACAATGCCCGGCTATTTTTGTTGTTGTTGTTTAGCAGGCCCAGGCTGGGTTCCAACCCATCAGCTCCAGTGCAGGTGGCCGGCACTCTATCCACTGAGCTGTGGGTGCCCAGCCTGTGGTAGGCTCTTTTTAAAATTAGTTTTCTGCGATCATTAGGGGGAAAAAATGGGAATGAGTTTAAAAACATCCCTGCAGACAACCTTCAGTCATAACTATCAGGTCTTTAAAAACAATCTTGGGATTTTTCTTGTCTGATAGCTGTATTATTGAACAGATGGTTAATTCACACAATAAGCTGGATAATCAAATCTAATGAGCAAGGTTAACTGTAGTAAGCTGTAGTATTTACAAAAATTTCCAGGGTAATTAGGCAGTGGAAGCTGGAGGCCGTATTTGAGATTTTATTTATGTTAATACAGAAACGCAAAGCCACGGGTTTGTTTGGATTAGAATTTTCTTCTTTCATTTGAAAAAGAGTCCTCTCACCCCTAAACAGTCCTTTGTAGGGGGAGACGGAAAAAGAGAAATCTATGTTATCATCTGCCTGCACTGTTCCTCCAGGAAATTACACACCAAATTCCTGCTTTATCTGGACCCTCCTTCGGGCCTTCCCCTCCTCTGTGTTTATCAGGTGTGCCAGATTTTGTGCTCAGTGCTGGTGCTGGGACCATAAAGAAAAGAGACAGGTTTCCATGGTACAGTAGGGGAGTGTGTCTAAACAAATAGCAAAAAACAGAGTGGAAACCTCCAAAGAATCCTTTTAGTGTGTCTCCTGGAGGATAGTTCACAGCTTCATTGGTTTAATAACGTTTGTAATTGGCGTCTTTGAATTTTTTCTGGTCTCAATAAGCAGCCCAGTAAGGGGTGTACCAATCCTGCGGTACACTCTGCAGACTCACTGTGCCCCCATACAGAGCCTTCTACTTTCTGAGACACAGTGAAGACAGCTTTATAATGTCTCCTTTCCAAATGATTGCATTTCCTTTTCTTTCAGCTTTCCCCCTCCTAACATCTCCTTTAGTTGGAATGTCTTCTCTTAAAACTGTGGCCCAGTGACCTGTTTTCTTAAAATCACCAGACCACACCCAGGACCATGCTGTTGATTTTTCAGGGCTTGCTTCGTATAATCCTATAATGGGTCCTGATATCACACTCGTCTGCCGTGCATTCTGCAGTGAATCACAGTTTCCATTAATGTATTTGTCTTTTAATCTGTGTGCATTTAACAGTGTGTGTTTTTATCTGTCCTCCCTCTCTCCACCTCCCCTCCTCTTTCTTCTTTAAATTCAAGTTCTAGATCTTCAATAAAAAACACCTACAAACTTTGGTGAGGACTTACCTGAAGTCCGAAATTGGTCCTCTGAAAACAGCTCTCTGGTATGTGAGATCTTGAAATGTTAGCTGTCCTATTAATCATCCCATGGCTTGTCTACTGGTTTATGAAGTTTGTCTTTCACACTGTTAAACAAAAATGATTGCTCAGTTGTTTAAAAAACAATTGCTGCTACCTCTCGTCTTATCCCTTCCTCTCTGCAGCTCTTCTTTTCTTGCATGGCATTTAATAACAAATCACAGGACTAACAAGGATGCATTCCGGTTTCTGTGGTTTATGGATCAGTTTATTAGGCTGAAGGGGAGGGTGCCGTAAAGGGCGTAGACACTTAGCAAGAGCTGCTTGGGATGGGCAAATCAGCCTGCGCTGTGAGTCTGGCAGGAGCCTTAAATCACGTACACCTGAGTTCAAATCAAGCCTCCACCATATACTAGTTGTATGAACCTGGAAAAGTAGTAAATCTTTCTGAAATCTTTGTTTCCTTGCTTGCACATTACAGGACTGTGGGATTTACCTTCATGGAGTTGTGGACAGTGTCTGAATTGGGTTACAGAGTGGAGCCTAGCACTTATTTGTTACTTCTTAAAGCCAGGAGCTGCATTCTAACGAAGTCATTTGATCTTTGTGAACCTCAAGTTTGTTATTTGTATTATGGGACTATTGAGAAAAGAACTTTTATCTAAGGAATGAAAGTCCTTTTAAATTATCAGGCCAGGCTCGGCACCTGTGGCTCAAGCGGCTAAGGCACCAGCCACATACACCTAAGGTGGCGGGTTCGAATCCCCAGCCCAGGACCGCCAAACAACAATGATGTCTGCAACCAAAAATGGCCAGGCGTTGTGGCGGGCGCCTGTAGTCCCAGCTACTTGGGAGGCTGAGGCAGGAGACTCGCTTGAGCCCAGGAGTTGG
>NW_003852452.1:5617421-5622009 GCF_000181295.1 Otolemur garnettii
GGTTGCTGTGAGCTGTGATGCCATAGCACTCTACCCAGGGGAACAGCTTGAGGCTCTGTCTCAAAAAAAAAAAAAAAAAATATCAGGCCAGAGAAACATTAAAATGAGACAGGAATCATGTCCTGCTCCCCCCCACCTTTGAGCTATGAATTCAACTCTTGCAACTGCCTGCTATTGCCAAAAGTGGTTATAAATTAAGCTAATAAAGCCACACCAGATCCTATAACTCACCTATCCCTCAAATCTAACATTTGACAGCATAACAATCACTAATCAATGTTATTTCTATAAACCAATGAGTATTCCTGACAAACAATTGTGTATTAGCCCACTGCTGGTGCCACTTTTTTGCCTTTAAAAATCTGCTTGTAACAAAGGCCAAATGCACCTCGTATCCAAGGTTACTTGGGTCTGAGTCTTCTGGCAGTGGCAGTGTCTGTATTTTGGCTCAGATAAACTCAGTAAATCATATTCTGTGCTTTAGCATCTTCCTTCTAGATCGACACGATTAATATTAACATGTAAATATAAAAAAGCTAAACATATTTATTGTCATATAAAGGTATAAGGGGTTTATTTCATGAAGGCTTCCTAGATATCCAACAGGCAGAAGAGATTTCTCTCTTGTATGACTCTACTGTAGCTTTTCTCCCAAGTCTCTTTGGTGCTTACAAAACATTTATTTGATATTATTGTTTATAGATGTTAGTTATGTCCTATAACCCACATCTTCACCTTCACAATCCCTATCCTATTTTAAATATGGCTTGGGAAATGTTTATTATATAATTAATTTTTGTTATTACCATTGCCCTCGGTTATACCAGTATAGCTCATAGCATCATGATGGACTTATTTCCACAGAATATCCATTATATTGTTTCTGTAATCAATTTATGTATAATCAATTTAATATTATATATGGAATATGTAAAACCTAAGATACTGTTCTTAATAGTATTGCTTTTAGCAGAACTGTATTATATTTAGAGAGGTATATCTGTGAGTTTTGGTTTCAAAAAAGCCAAAAAACACTTGAATGACCCCACTGAGAAATAAAAGTAAAATCCTGAGCCAGGACCCCCGCCCCAACTGACTGAATGGGCCCCGTTTTGGCCAAGGGGACCTCAGAAAAACCTTAGGAACTGAACTTGCGGCCATGACTGGATGGGAGGTTGGACATGCCCCCTCCTTGCTAACTCATCACCTTATGACACATAGAGCCTGATTTTATGGATTTAAATGTTAAGTGTCCACCCCAGAGTGAACAGGGGACTTCTGTAACAGGCATATTTACTGACCCGACATGCGCACCCCCTGCGGGATTATTCATAACACCTTCTCTAACCTACTAAGTATGTACACTCAGCTAACCCAGTCGGCATAAACACCTGACTCACCCCTTCGACCCTCAAAGTGCCATCAGATGGCTGGCCTGCAGGCTGCAAGCCTTTATCAGAAATAAAGATGTCCTCTCCACATTTACGACCTGCAGCTGACACCAGCATTTCCTGTATTAGGGACCTGAGAACTCAGCCGCCTTCCGGTGGGGGACCGGAAGCCGCGGGGCGCGGAGCCGCGGGCCGAGCGGCTGGGACCCGGGCGGGCGACCGGGCGGCGGCGGCCCGAGCGAGCCGGGAGCCGGGCCATGGAGCCGCCCCTGCCGGGCTAGGCAGGCCCAGCCGCCCGTGCCGCGGCCATGTCGGGCTACCCGCACCACCCGCCGGGCGCCACCCCGCAGGCCCGGGCCCGGAGCCTCCTCATTCCCATTCCCGAGGATGACAAACTCAAAGATCTGGAAGCGGCAAATCCATCCCTGACAGAATTTCTGAAAGCCAAGAACCTCAGCTTGTCCAAAGAAGACATCACCAGCAGAATTTATTCCAAGGAAGCCTCGAGGCACTCGGCGAGACTCGACCACAACCCTGCGGCCAAACAGCCTGTGGTGGGGTACGGCCTAGAATATCAGCAGCCATTTTTTAAAGACCCAAAAGGGGCCAACGACCTCCTGGACGAGGAGGAAGAGGAGGATGACCGGTGGACTGGGTCCCACCTGCCGTCCTCCATGGAGCAGACGCACTCTGCAAGGATCGCTGCTGGCACGCCGCCGGGTAGCACGTACCTGCCATTTTTTCCCACCCCGTTGGAGGGGATGGGGCCCGAGTACTTGCCCTCGGGGACGCTGAGTGGCGCAGACGCTCCTGTTTCTCCAGCGCGGAGTCCGGACACAGACCTTGCTGCTCACGGAGAGTCTCTGGGAGACTGGCACCTACGGACGCTGCAGACCAGTTATGAGGCACTGCAAGATGAAAATTGTAAGCTAAGAAGAAAGCTGAGTGAGGTTCAGCGCTTCTCTGAAACTCAGACAGAAATGGTGAGGACACTGGAGCGGAAATTAGAAGCAAAAATGATCAAGGATAAGATTAACTACCATGACCTGGAGTCAGTGGTTCAGAAGGTGGAGCAGAACCTGGAGCTCATGACAAAACGGGCTGTCAAAGCGGAAACTCACATCATGAAACTGAAGCAGGAAGTACATTTGCTCCAGGCTCAGGTCTCTGACTTCAAACATGAGAACGAAGCTCTGCGCTCAGGCCATAGTACCAGCTTGAATGTTGTGAAGCAGAACACCGATGTGGCCTTGGAGAACCTGCACGTCGTCATGAACAGCGCACAGGCTTCCATAAAGCAGCTGGCTTCTGGAGCGGAAACGCTGAATCTTGTTGCCGAGATCCTCAAATCTATAGACAAAATTTCTGAAGTTAAAGAGGAGGAGGAGGAGGACCCCTGAGGAGCATTGCAGTGCTCTCAGCTCCAAGCTCGGTGCAAACACGAGGTCACTCCTGCTTCATCGTTGCAAACACGAGGTCACTCCTGCTTCATCCAAACATGCAATTGTGTCTTTGTGCAGTCTTCACCCAGAGTAAAGTATTTATCATCAGATACTAACTTCATGACCTAGAACAGAGTTATTGACTGCCCACAATGAGAGTCCCACATATAACTTATACACAGTCCTTGGTGAAATTCCTCCTGTTTTATAGATTCTGATGATCTGTTGGAAGGAATTTTTATAAAAGCTAGTGATTTTTTTAATTGCTAAACTTAAAAATAGCAATTCTATACTAATAGTTTTTCATTATCATTTTTTTAAAATCGTAAGATAAGTTCAGTGGATTGAACTTGATAGCATAAGTAGAAAACGCTACACGAGCCGTCATAGAAATGATCAGCCTGGGCAGGAACTTGTGCCATTTTGCCATTACTCAATGCCCCTCTGGCTCCCAGTTCACTTTTGTGACCTTCCCAGAGTGGCCTGCATGAGGAGGTTCTGCCTCCTGAGTGTCTTAGTCCTCCCACCAGGACTCCCGGGCACCAAGGCTGCACATTCCATGCTGTCTCAGCCCTACTCCTGTGAGCTTTCAGATTTGAAAAACTGTCTTGGGCTGAGGGTTTGATACACATTTAAAGTGGCATTTTATACAATGAAGTTTAGAATTCAGGACTTGAAAGTGTGTCCAGGCTGCCTCTGGTCCACTAGTACTCAACCTTCCTAATGCCTCGACCCTTTAATACCATTCCTCATGTTCCTTATGTCGTAGCAATGAGAATAATTTTATGGTTGGGGGTCACCACAACATGAGGAACTGTATTAAAGGGTTGGGGCATTAGGAAGGTTGAGAACCGCTACTCTAGTCTCTCTAACAGAGGGAAGGGCTGAGATGTACACCACGTGCCTTTTGGCTATTTTCTCACAGATGTTATTTTTTAAATTTTCTTTTCCCTCCTGTTTAGACAGCTTCTCCATTTAAATAAGTTCTGAAGTTCAAAAAGGAAAAGAACTTAGTAGTATTTTGGATTTGTATAATATTTATGGTTCTAATTTATTTTGTGGATACAAAGGAATATCACTAATGAAAATGTGCTACCATATGTACAGTTGAATACACATTTAGAAGCTCAGATGGGTCCACCACCACCCCCCCTGGAACTTTTTTGGTATCTTGGAGTCATAGAGTAGAGAGACCTGGTTTTCTCAAATGTATAGACTTTTTAAAATCTGGTGTGTAATACTTAACCAAAGCAAGAAACTCTTTTCTCATTTCTACAGTAATAGATATGCCATTGTTGTCCATTGGTTTTCCCTTCTTGTGGGCCTCGTTTAGAAGACGGGAACATGCTCATCAGTCAGTCAGCAGTCATTAGGGGACATCTAGAAGCAAATGAAGGGCTTGCCGCCTTTTGTAGAAACAGCAAGAAAAATAAAAGGCCGAGCCTTTTGGAAACTGGGATTTATTTTGCTCCTGAGTTGTTCTTGAGCATTCCGTTGTCCTTTTGTCCATTGTTTCAGAATTGCAATAACCTGCTGTCGTGTTGATAAAAATCAGTAACTTCTATCTGTATTCTTATAAACTAATTTAAATAAAATCTGCATAGTGACAGTAGGTATTAGTTATTTATTGCTATGTAACAAGTTGCTCCAAACCTAGAGACTTAAATAATTTTGGAAAAAGAAAAAAATCTCGGCTCGGAGCCTATAGCTCAACCGGCTAAGGCGCCAGCCACGTACACCTAAGGTGGCGGGTTC
>NW_003852452.1:5622230-5630080 GCF_000181295.1 Otolemur garnettii
TTTGGAACAGGAATCTGGGTATGGCCTAGGTGGATGCTTCTTGCTGAGATATTTCATAAAGTTGGGGCCCACATGTGAGTCGATATTGTATATAGATAGTTTATATGAAGGTTTGACCCTGGAAGATCCAATTCCAAGGTGATTCACCCCCAAATAAAGTTATACTGTTTTTTTTTGGCAGGAGGCCTTAGTTCCTCGCCATGTGGATCTCTTCATAGGGCTGCTTGAATAGCTGTACAACATGATAGCAAGTGATCAAAGAGAGAAAGATGGAAGCTGCCATGTTTTTTTTATGACATTTCACAGTATCCTATTGGCTGAACACCTTAACTGCTCATTGTGAGAGGAGAGCATGCAAGGGTTGAGTGCCCAGGAGGAGATCATTTTGGGGGGCTGTCTTGGGGCCTGGCTGTCACAATAAGAATGTCTGATCTTTGCCACAAAAATAATATAATTTTTGGAATATAAAGCTTTCCAGTTTTGACCTTCTTTTTTCCCCCCAAATTGCACACATTGGTATACATTGATTATTAGTCCATTTGTAGAATGAATACCTTTTTTTCAGACATACGGTTTATAAGAGAATTCTTCCTGGGTAAAAGGAATCATTTAACTAGGCAGGGTGAGGTTAAGCTTGGCACCACAGAACAACCCACTGCCATTCTGTAAAACCCTCTGAATTCATCACACTACTGAGTATCCCTTAACGTGCTTAGACATTGGGAACGTAAGCATCCATACACAGTGTCTCTGCCCTCAAAAAGAGGCAAACGTTTAATTACAATTTATGTTAAGTATTATAATAGAGGTACAGTTGTTGAAGATCATGGGCTCTGAAGTCGATTTGCTTGAGTTCAATTCCTGGCTGTCTTCTTGGTTAGCTCTGTGATCTTGGGCCAGTTACTTAATCTTTGTATTCTTTAGTACCTACCTCTAGGATTATTGTGAGGATTCAGTGAACAGCACCAGTGAATATTGTCAGCCACTTGGGAATACCTAGTGACTAATTTGGATGAAGGAAGGTTTCCAAGGGGTGGTGAGGTAACGTTTGAACTGAGTCTTGGTGAGTGAGTTGGAGTTCCGCCAGCACAAGAAGGTGGTCGGGTCTGGGGAGGGGATGACAACGTGAAGTAGAGCCAGAGGCAGGGCAGCTGAACAGTGGGGCGAGGCTGGGCATGCCACGCGGTGGCTTCAACAGAGGGACCAGAGGGGAGCCTGGACAGTGGCCTGAAGGGATCTGAAGGGACCCCTGTGGAGCACCCAGTAATACATCTGAAGTTTTCTGATGACATCCTTGCCTTAATCTCTTACTTCTTACTGTCTTCATGAGTACTCACACAGTCACCAGATCTTGTGTTTGTATTTGTGGTTAAGAAAATTCTGTCACCAGAGTGAGGTGACAAACAAAAGAAGATTGAAATTTTTTTTTTTTTTTTTTTTTGAGACAGAGCCTCAAGCTATCCCCCTGGGTAGAGTGCTATGGCATCACAGCTCACAGCAACCTCCAACTCCTGGGCTCAAGCGAGTCTCCTGCCTCAGCCTCCCAAGTAGCTGGGACTACAGGCGCCCGCCACAACGCCTGGCCATTTTTTGGTTGCAGCCATCATTGTTGTTTGGCGGGCCCGGGCTGGGGATTCGAACCCGCCACCTTAGGTGTATGTGGCTGGCGCCTTAGCCGCTTGAGCCACAGGCGCCGAGCCAGAAGATTGAAATTTTTTGTGGAGACTTTTAAAAGCAGTAGAATGGTAGGATTTTAATCTTTTCTGATGTTTGTTTTTGTAAAGGAACCTGGCTGCAGAGTGAAGGATGGGCTGAGTAGTGAGGATGGTAGTAGTCAAGCAAGAGCCCAAGCCTCTCTCACCTCCCTGTCTGGCTTGGCCTCTCCACAGGCACCCCAAGCACACCAGCAGAATGGGGACACCCCAGCCCATCTCCGGGGGGAACTGTACAGTTGTAGAAATCTAAAAAGGAGAGGTTTTAATCTCAATGTATATGTTAGTGCTATTTTCAGTTACGTATGAGAGAGTAAGCACCATAATCTTCTTGGCCTTTCAATGTCTGGCTTTAATGATAACCTTATTTTATGGACAAAGGAAGATAATGATTATGTCAATTTTAGAAACTTGTTCTCAGTGGCTCACTTCCCACTAGAAAAAGTTTTCTTGAAGAAAACAAACTAAAAAGAGAGATGAGACTTTAAAGACGATAAGATAGGTAAGAAGGAATTTTCATTTAGAGAAATAGAAATGCTGTTGCCTACCAGGCTGGATTCCAGGTAGCTTTCAGGCCCCAGGGTAAGAAGTAGGTGATGGTTAGTTCATTTAGCCTCTCCTCATTTGGTCCTGATTTCGCCACCCAGTCCTGTTTCATGGCAGGGTTTACCTTCCATTGCTTTTTGGATGCCGCTTTGCATGAACAGGCTCTTTTACCAAGTGTTACCAGCCTGGGATGTGTTTTATTTTTTTCCAGCTTCCCTAGGACATTGGTAGGTCTGGTTGAAGCCAGAGACTCTATCTAACCCAACATCTGGTGTAAGAGGATGAAACAAATTCTGTAATATCTAGCTGGCTTAAACCTATTTATTTTTATTAGAAAAAAAAATTAATGGGAGTGCTGCTTTCTTTTTCTTTTAAAACTTGGAAGGGTGTACTAATGCACCTTTGCACTGCCACTGTAACACCATGTAAAAAATAATCAGGAAGCCAATGGCGTTTTTATAACCACCGTTAAGTTATATGAAGTGTGAGGCTAGAAACCAGATTTGGAGACAGGGTCTCCATTCAGGGGTACAGCAGGGAGAGCCCCTTCCTCAGTTGTGTCTGAACTTGATGTTCTCTCACATTTTGTTTCACATTTGGAGTCCCTCCGTTCTTTCTTCTTACGCTCTAATTTGATATTTTATAACAACTGATGACTAAGAATTTAAGGATTGTAACCGTTTTGGGTGGTATTAACATTTTCTATTCATACTAATAGTAGTTCGATGTCTGGCTATATTAAAAAAAAATGGCTGATGGAAACTGGTCTTGTTGCTAAAGTAAACCTTTCTATAAATAAATACAGAAACATCTGTGAAGGTCATAGTCTGAATGTGGCAGACACATGAATTGCGTCAATTCCCATCCTGTGGCCAAGATTTCTTCCTTAGGCTTTCTTTGTAATTAATGTGGTGGCAGAGTTTCACATTCTCACAGCATTAGGCAATAAAATGGTCAAAAGAAATGGTTCCAAGTTACTCTCTTTCCTAGGTCAGCCAGTGATAGTAATTTGTATTCACCAAGGAAAAGTGTGGCGTGTTTTTTGTTTTTATTTTTTTTAGGACCGAAGATCACAGATTTCTCCTTCAACTTCACATTTAGCCCTGGCTTTAGGCAATTTTCCAAATGTCTTAACTGCTAACTGCTTTCAAGAAATTATTGTGGTATTGCAGGGAGATTTGGTCCGTAGAAAAAAAGAAGGCACAAAGTCTTTCCTAGAACACCCTGGGCCCATGAAATGACCTTTTTTTTAGAAACTACTGAAATTCCTTTTTCAAAGGCACAAAGATGCTAATTGAAACCAAACAGAAAACAAACCCACCCCACAAATACTGCAATTCAAATGAATAAAGGGGAGAGTGGAGGAGAAATTTTTCTTGGGCAAATCGTTCCTCTGTATTTGAAGTACAAGTTTGTGTATTTTGGTCTTTGATGGTTGTAAGTTACAATAGCAAGATTTAGCAAGATTTAGCCTTTTAAAGATACAAAATTATGCAGGCCTGTAACAACCTGTGTACCTTTTCAGGTGGCTGCCTAGAGCCTCGCAGAATATCCGAGTGGTGCTCTGTCCTTGGAGACTACCTCATACTCTGGCTTGCAGACTCCAGCGTGGTAAGGTGAGTCAGAAAACTTGTACTCTTGACTTGTAACCTATATGACAGCGGTTGTGAACCTGTGGGTCCTGACCCATAGGAACTGTATTAAAGGGCCGGGGCATTAGAAAGGCTGAGAACCACTGCTATATATAAGAGTATCACTTTCAGTGACTTTTTTAAAGCATCCTATAAAGTTTTGGGAGGCTTTTCAGAGGTTGTGTTCACTAGTGAACTCCAGAATCATCGTTTGTAAGCGTTTTATTTAGAGAATGGAAACTGTAGTCAGTGACAGTATCTGTTGCCACTGTAATATACAGTTCCCAGGTCCAAATTTGGGTTAACACTAAAAGCATCATAAAACATGCTTTCAGTTTCAAATTTGGAGTCTGAAGCAAAGGTTTTCAAAGTGGTGTATCACTACTCTTGGGCTTTCTAAGCACTGTTCTACTAATGCTTTAATTGGCAGTCCCTTTCAGAGAAGAGAAGTATTTCTAATAGTGAAAGGTTAGAAAATCATGATGACTAACTGGTTTTTCTGTTCTCTAAGTAAGGGGGGGACACAACATCTCTGGGTTGAGGATAGGCAGTGATCCTGTGTTTCTCTTGTTTTTAGTATGTTTGCTGTGTGTCATCTCTTGTCTCTTGAATGTTTAAATGACTTACTGGTCCCAGAAGGGAAAATAATATGACCTTGTTTAGAGTAAGTGGATCATTTATGAATAAATTGCTCACATTTTACAGGTGAATAAACTAGTTAAGGGCACTAGCCAGTGTGCCATCTTGTAAATTCCTTAGTCCCTTATTTACAAAAGTTATGTGCCTACACTTTTAACTAGATGATGTATCTCGGAGGTCTCACATAAACTAATTTACCTCTGAAATAAAAAGCTGTAACTTTATTTAGAGCCTTGCAATAATGGCTAGACTGTGCAGAGGGAGGGACTGGACATCTAACAGCGCTGGTGTGTGTCCTCACTGGTCCAGGTGCTCTTCCCGAGACCCTGCTGCCATTGCTTACGGCATTAGCAAAAGCCGTGACTGCTAGGCCACAGATGTTGATATAAAGAGAGTTTGAGAAGGCAGTTTTGTTACATCTGTGTGAGAGCCAAAAAAGGCCTATTCAGATCCTTTTTCTTTCTTTTGGCCGGGGCTGGGTTTGAACCCACCACCTCCGGCATATGGGGCCTGTGCCCTACCCTTTTGAGCCACAGGCACCACCCTCAGACCCTATTTTTAATGCCCTGTGATTTATAATATGGTCTAAAAAAGAAATGCATGAGATAAAAACATACTACGTAGCTCAGCGGACTAATGTTGTTTCTGTAATTGGATAATCACTTAAATTTTGGTTTTAGCTTCTAATACTAATGAAGCTGTGCTATAAAGCTTTTTCTTATACATTAATTACTTTTTATTTAGGAGGATTTATGCTAAGTTATACTAAGAAGAATTATAGTTCAGGCTTAGTGTTCAGGGATTGTGTGTGTTTAGGTCTGAGCCTTTCAATTATGTTTTCGTCTCTGGCTTGTTCGTCATCCATGAATACACGTGGGGACTGCATGAGTTGCTCAGGCATACAGCTACTGAAGAGTTTTCATTTGTTGCTCAGATGTAGTTAGTCATACATGAAACTTAGAAAACTCTTTTGCCTATGTTAGTTACTGAAGTAATCCCGCTTAGGAAAAGTCTCTTGTCTTTCCTGAATAGAAGCATCTAATTTTAGTCATGTTAACTTTGGGCAACAAAACTAGCTTTAAAGTCTCAGGATTGTTACACTGAGAAACTCTTATTGTTTTTCCCCCATGAAGCAACTTTACCTTTTCATTTTTTATTTTTATTACATCATAACTTTGCACATTGATGCATTTATGGGGTTCAGGGTACTGCTTCCATATACAATGTGAAATGTTTACATTGAACTGAGTAACACATCCATCACAATTATACTCATTCCTTAATAGTTTTGAAATGTACCATTGCATCATGTACATTAGGTGAGGTCCCCCCAAGTGCCCTCCCTCCTTCCATATCCCCCCAGCCTCCCCTGTCTCTCCTCTTCCCTTCTACTTTCTGTACTAGAGTTGTGTTTTGCCATTCATATGAGTGTGTAGGTGGTTATATATTGATTTCATAGTAGTATTGAGTACATTGGATACTTTTTTCCCCATTCTTGAGATATTTTACTAAGAAGAATATGTTTCAGCTCCATCCAGGTAAACATGAAAGATATGAAGTCTCCATCTTTTTTATGGCTGCATATTATTCCATGGTGTACATATACCACAATGTGTTAATCCATTCATGGGTTGACGGGGCACTTGGGCTGTTTCCATGTCTTGGTTATTATAAATTGGGCTTTAATAAACATGCTGGTGCAGATGTCTTTGCTGTAAAATAAGTTTTGATCATCTGGGTATGTACCTAGTAGAGGAATTGCAGGATCAAATGGTAGGTCTACTTTTAGTTTCTTGAGTGTTCTCCAAACTTCTTTCCAAAAAGGTCATACTAGCTTGCATTCCCACCAGCAGTGTAGAAGTGTTCCCTTCTCCTTTTTTTTGAGACAGAGCCTCAAGCTGTCCCCCTGGGTAGAGTGCCATGGCATCATAGCTCACAGCAGCCTCCAACTCTTGGGCTCAAGCGAGTCTCCTGCCTCAGCCTCCCAAGTAGCTGGGACCACAGGCACCAGCCACAACGCCCAGCTATTTTTTGGTTGCAGCCGTCATTGTTGTTTGGCGGGCCGGGCTGGATTCGAACCCACCACCTTAGGTGTATGTGGCTGGCGCCTTAGCCACTTGAGCCACAGGCGCCGAGCCGTGTTCCCTTCTCTTCTCATCTATGCCAACGTCTGTAGTTTTGGGATTTTGTAATGTGGGCTAATCTTGCTGGAGTTAGATGATTTCTCAAAGTGGTTTTGATTTGCATTTCTCTTGATGATTAAGGATGATGAGCATTTTTTCATGTGTTTGTAGACCATGCGCCTGTCTTCATCAGAGAGGTTTCTGTTCAAGTCTCTTGCCCACATAGAAATGGGGTTATTTGTTCTTTTCTTATTGATTAGTTTGAGTTCTCTGTAGATTTAGTTATCAGACCTTTGTCAGAACCATAACCTGCAAAAATCTTCTCCCATTCTGAAGATTGTCTGTTTACTTTACTTATTGTGCTCTTGGTTGTACAAAACTTTTTAGTTGATCAGATCCCAGTAATGTATTTTTGGTATTTCTTCAATTGCCTGGGGGGTCCTCCTCATAAAATATTCTCACAGGCCAATTTCTTCAAAGTGTTTTCCCTGCACTCTCTTCTAGTATTGTTATAGTTTCATGTCTTAAATTTAAATCTTTTATCCAGTGAAAACCAATTTTTGTTAATGGTGATAGGTGGGGGTCCAGTTTCAGTCTTCTACAGGTCGCCAGCCAGTTCACCCAGCCCCATTTGTTAAATAGGGAGTCTTTTCCCCACTGAATATTTTTGATAGGCTTGTCAAAGATCAAATGATGATAAGTGCCTGGGTCCATCTCTTGGTTCTCTATTCTGTTCCATAAATCTGCGGCTCTGTTTTAGTGCCAGTACCATGCTGTTTTGATCACTATAGATTTATAGTGTAGCCTGAAGTCTGGTAACATGATACCTCCTGATTTGTTCTTATTTCTGAGTAATACATTTGATATTTAGGTTTTTCTGATTCCATGTAAAATGAAGTACTGTTTTTTCAAGTTCCTTAAAGTATGACAAGGATGCTTTAATAGGGATTGCATTAAATCTGTGGATTACTTTGGGTAGTATGGACATTTTAACAATGTTGATTCTTCCCAGCCATGAGCATATCAGCTATTTCTTTTCTCTGAGTTTCATAGTTCTCTTTATAGAGATCTTTCATGTCCTTTGTTAGGTAAATTCCCAAATATTTCATCATCTTTTTTTTTTTTTTGAGACAGAGCCTCAAGCTGTCCCCCTGGGCAGAGTGCCGTGGCATTACAGCTCACAGCAACCTCCAACTCCT
>NW_003852452.1:5631950-5648007 GCF_000181295.1 Otolemur garnettii
TGTGTCTTCATTATCATTTTGTTCCAAAAATTTGGTGATTTCCTCTTAATCTCATCTTTGACCCAACTAGCATTCAGCCTAATAATATTTAGTTTCCAAGACTTTGAGTATGAAGATTCCTGTTGCTGTTGAGTTCAACTTTATTCCATAGTGGTCCAAGAAGATACAAGAAACAATTTCTACTCTTTTAAATTTGCTGAGGTTAGACTTGTGTCCTAGGATAACTTTACCTTTTTAATGTCTTGTATTAGAATACAAGAATAACAAGAATCAGAATAACTTTTTATCAAAAGAGCCATTTTTTCTTTTAGAGAATGTGATGATAAAGAATCATTCACACTTTATTTATCACAGAGCACTTTTATTAGGTTTATAAATTTGAAACTGTGTGAGAACAAACTTTAAAGCTCTTATTTTGATAAAATTATTAGGTAAAAAGACAATAAATCTTACAGAATTTTTGTTGTTGTTGCTTCTTTTTCCATTCACAATAGGACTGTGGTCTTCCCCTATCCTTTTCTGGTACTTTCCTATAAAGCATCAGTGAAGGGAAATAATGATAAACAGACTTAGCTCTGTATTATTCTTTCAAAACTGCTTTACAAGTAATTTTCCATAGTTTCTGGAATGAAACATACGGTAGTAGTACACTGTGTCTCTGGAAATGGGAAGCAGTTTCAGAATACTGTTGAATATTTTCTATTTTAAGTGTATGTGTGCATGTGTGTTTTCAGGTTACGTTTTCTGTCCCGCATAGATTTAATGGAATTTGGTTTTATATGCTTAAGGCATTTTAAGGGTTTAGATGGAGGCGTCTCTGAAAAAATCTTATAAAGAGGTATTTATTGTTGTTATAGGTAATTTTCTGCACACAGATTTTAGAAGGCTTGATCTTACAGAGAAAACTACTTGGTAGAAGGAGGGGTCTTTCTGTAATTTAAGTTGTCATAGTAACCTGCATCAAGAGGCCTACTTGGAATCCAGGCCTGAAGAATTTCAGTGACAAAAAACATTCCACTTGCATTCATCATCCTTTTTTTTTTTTTGGCCGAGTAAGAAGCTATCCATTGTGACCTAATTATTTTTATTTCTATTTTTAGAGAATGAGGAGCAGTTTTTGTACGTTTTAGCATTTTGAAACTTCCTGATAGAGTAAAAATGAAAAATTAAGCTGTTTATATTTGAGATTGATATTTTCTGGTAATATACCCTACACTAGTTATCAGATTTTGAAATAGGTTCAGAACGATGGTTACTTAATGAAATGTAAAAGAGACAGGATTTGATAAGGATTGAGGAACTTGGTATATCCATTTGTTAACAAGCAGGCCTCATGTTAAGAGTATTAGAATCTGGTTTGTATGGTCCTCTGATTTGGGAACATTATGACATTCCTATAGTTAATCATTTCATGACATCTTGTACTACAGTCTTAAGTAGGCAAAAATGTATTATGGTAAAAAGGATGAGGTGTCATTTTTTTTTCTTTTAGTAGAGTAAGTTACTTTGAGAAATTTGTAGCTAGACATCATTATTTTTGATGTCCTATCTTTCGCAGAGGACAGTAGGATGTTGTTTCTAAAGAGAAAGCTTTTCTCGGGGTTTGTGTGTTTCTTGCCCTTGTCAATACATTCATTGCTAAGATTATTTAGTATCCTTAATTAAAGATTATTTAGAGTTAGAAACATTCTTCTTAATGAAAGAGTGTTAGGAGAGATAAGGAGATGAGGGGTGTGTGTTGGGGGGAGGGGTTGTATATGTTCATTTAAGGAAACTTGAAAATAAATTGAAAAAATACATGGCTAGTCTAATAAAAATATCAAAAACCTATTTCCTGGAAAATAACACATTATCTCAGTGTTTATAATACCACTGTTAACATTTTATGGGAACTTCTATAATTTTATAAACAAACTGAGATTAGGCTATCAACAGCCAAAATACTAATAATGGTGGAATTTTATCTAGAATTTTAACTAGAATTTTATCTCCTACTGGAGTTAATAACATACCTGCTATTGTCACTACTATCCAAAATAGCACTAAAGCCGGGTGTGGTGGCTCACGCCTGTAATCCTAGCACTCTGGGAGGCCAAGGTGGTTGAATTGCTGAGCCTAGGAGTTCAGGACCAGACTGAGCAAGAGTGAGACCCTGTTTCTACTAAAAATAGGAACATTAGCTGGGCTTTGTGGCAGGAGCCTGTAGTCCCAGTTACTCGGGAGGCTGAGGGAAGAGGATTGCTTGAGCCCAAGAGTTTGAGGTTCCTGTGAACTGTGATGCTGTGGCACTCTAGCCTAGATGTCAGAGACTTTGTTTAAAAATAAATAAATAAAACAAAATCACGTATCTAGCCAGTGTATTAAGAAAAAAAAATGGGTGAGAGAAAGAATTGTTGGAAAGGAAGATAAAATTATTTGCAGATGTAAAAATATCCCAATATTTTGCATCTAAAATATTATTTGCAGATAAATAAAAAATTCCCAAGGCAGTCATCTAAAACTAATAAAGTTTAGTAGGGTTCCATTATAAACAATATAAAGATCTTTTGTGTGTAGTAGTAACTGGTTCGAAAATGAAGAGGAAAAAGGAGCCTATTCATAGTAGCAACAGAAAGCATGCAAAAGATTAAACTTTGTAGGAAATGTGAATGGTTTAGGAATAAAACTATTAATCTGAGGATATGAAGACTCAGTTTTTCTGTCTAGGAAAGCAATTGGCTTCATCTTTGTCTTTCATTCTTTTCTTCTTTCCTTTTCTCAGGATGTCCCAAGGAGTTGTGTCTGTTCTCTGTAGCTTCAGAAATTGCTGTATATCATCTGGGTACAGGATACCTTCTCATGCGCTTGAATACTTGTTTTGAGTCTAAGGTCTCTAAGACTTAATCCTCTCACTTGAATATAGGAGATAACATCTGCTTCACTTGATGTTTGAAGATTAAATTATGTGTATGTATATAAAGGTTTTGGCATGTAAACTATTCCGTGAATTATAACTGTCCTCATTTTTATTAAAATAGTATTATTTTCCCCAAATGCTTCAGTTTTGCTCCAGACATAGATTACATGTGTTTTTATACTTAGTCTTTTATCCTTAGGGACGGTTGCTCAAACAAGACACTTAGAGATATAATTCACTGATAATTTCACCAGGGTAATAGTATAAACCATTGCTCTTCCAGGTATACCAGGACTTATGGTCACTCTAGATGTACCTCTCGTGTGTGACTCAGGGTGTGTGCTCAGAGAGTAAAGGGCCCTCACCCACCGGGGGGGCGTGTGTGGTAGTGGCACATAGCATGCAGTGAGGTCACATTCATTTTTCTGATCTTTACTTCTTACTCGTTAAATGAAGGTTAACAGTATAATCTTACAGTCTGTTTTGTGTTGCTGTAAAGGAATACGTGAGACTGGTTAACTTATAAAGAAAAAGGTCTCTTTTGACTCACAATTCTGTTGGCTAGAAAATTCAAGATTGGGCTCCTGCATCTGCTGAGGGCTTTAGGATGCCTTTACTTATGGCAGAAAGCAGAGCGTGGCTGGTGTGTGCAGAGATCACATGGAGGGAGAGAGAAAGAGAAGGAGGCATGCATACCAGGCTCTTTTTTTTCCCCCCCTCCAGTTTTTGGCCTGGGCTGGGTTTGAACCCACCACCTCTGGTATATGGGGCCAATGCCCTACTCCTTTGAGCCACAGGTGCTGCCCTGTACCAAGCTCTCTTTAATAACCAGCTCTCAGTTACTAATAAAGCAAGAATTCACTCATACTTCCCACCCAGGGCATTAAGCTATTCATGAGGGACCCAGAAACCTCCCAGAAGGCCCCATCTTCACCATTGGGGCCTGAAATTTGGAGGGGACAAATACCCAAACCACAGCAAATACCCATCACCACAGTGGCTGTAAAGATGAAATGAAATGTGATCTAATGAAGCATGGAGTTGTGTCTGAAAATTGGATACCTGTTAATTCCCCACTCCGTCTCTGCTGTGCTGATGGACAGTTTTTGTGTATAGATGTTTCCACTGTGTTATGTTCTTCTCACACTTCTTTAATGGTCTCTGTAGTCCATTTTGCTGGACGCTGTAGGTCAGCAGTTCTCAATCTGTGGGTCGCAACCCCTTTGGGGGTTGAACAACCCTTTCACAGGGGCTGCCTAAATATATCCTGCATATCAGATATTTACATTACAATTCATAACAGTAGCAAAATTACAGTTATGAAGTAGCAATGAAAATAATTTTAAGGTTGGGGGTCACCACAACATGAGGAACTATATTAAAGGGTCATGGTATTAGGAAGATTGAGAACCACTGCTATGAGTGGTGATCATAACTAACTATACACATGGTTGATCAATTTACTTACAGTGTAGGGTTGGTTGTATTGTTTGAATTAAGTACTTTTTGACATGAAAAGACATGAGTTGTAGTGTCAGTAACCACACCCACTTTTTCTGCACACTCTTTTTTTGTGCTGTGCTTTCTTTTGTGTTTTCCTGTCCTTTCAATAAATTGTTGTCTAAATAGGTGAAATATTATTTTGTAAATATTTCAAGTATAAGTTTTAAATGCATTTAATAAAGAGACTGTAAATCAAAGGTACTCTATTCGTATATCAGTTGCAGGGATATGTTTCTTCCTGGGGAGAGAAAATCTAGCTGAACCTTGAAAATTGGTAGAATGGTTGGTACTATCCTATACATTAGAAAGGTAATTTTTACTTTAATAAATATCTAAGAATCATTAAAGAAAACATACCGTCAATGTAACCTGAACCCTACCAATATTACAACACCTGTTGTCTTTGTGTGACTACCTCCCCAACGTCTTTTGAGACAAACATCCTAATGGTCCTGGTGCAGCCTTGACTGGAAGGTGTGTGGGGAAGCTGAGCAGACTAGGTCAGCTGTACTGCTTCAGCTTAGCTCCTCTATCTTGCAGGCCGCTTTTGGCTTCACAGCGAGGTGCCGATAAGAGCGTGGATGGACAAGGAGATGGCTGTTTAAAAGCAGCATTCTTATTCTAGTTTGATAAAACCAACCTTTTCTTTAGGGGCACTTACATGGTAATTGAAGGAATCAAAATTATGTGAATAAAATCATGTATGTGAATAAGTTGTAGTTGGAGAATAAGTAAAAGGGTTAACAATTTGGAGTAATTAACCTCATATATCTCCATAAGCAGAAAAATTTACATTTTTTATTCTTTTTTTTTTTTTTTTGAGACAGAGCCTCAAGCTGTCCCCCTGGGTAGAGTGCCGTGGCATTACAGCTCACAGCAACCTCCAACTCCTGGGCTCAAGCGAGTCTCGTGCCTCCGCCTCCCAAGTAGCTGGGACCACAGGCGCCCGCCACAACGCCCGGCTATTTTTTGGTTGCAGCCGTCATTGTTGTTTGGCGGGTCCGGGCTGGGGATTCGAACCCGCCACCTTAGGTGTACGTGGCTGGCGCCTTAGCCGGTTGAGCTATAGGCGCCGAGCCTACATTTTTTATTCTTGATAATTTATTTATAATCTCAAGACATTAAATATTAACATATCATTCTTCAAAAGGGTATTACTACTTTAAAATGTTGTCACTTAAAATATCAGGTCTAGAAAACATTAAAGGCTGTGCTGTTTCCAGCCAACTGCCTTAATGTCGCTCTCCTTCCTTTAGCATGTTCTCCTGTGACAAGACATTTTTACTGTGCGAATTCTTTGTAAATTTGCCTTCTCAGAATAGGAATTGTGTGAGGGATAAGTTGATTAAAGATCACATTTCTTCTTTTGGTACAGCAAATAATGCTTTTGGAAAAACAAGCCGATATTACCATTTCAATTCCATTTTGCTCCAAAGAATCATTTTAATGTGTACTCTCAATCTTTCTTATGTCAAGAAATAGAAATACAGTGATCTTTATTGTTAATAAAATAGTAATTTCACATAGTAATATTTATATTCTTTTTTGAAAAATGTCCTATGAGGGGCTTTCCCTTAGCTCTCTAGCTTTCTGCTTCTGTTTATAATTTCTCTGTGCTGCACCACGTCTCACTGCAGACATGTACATGGAATCTTAATTTTTTTTTAACTTGGGAAATACTTTGGAGATTCAGATTTGAGGTTGAAGAAACCAGGACACAGCTGGAGACTAATTTGCTCCCTCTGGACTTCTCTACTAGGCTAAATTTTTTTTTTAAATTCATCTTGGCAGTCCTAGTACATAGCCAATAGATAAAGGTCTGCTGAATAGGTGCATTTATCTCTTTATTCACAGAGCTTGAATTACAACCCAGACTTTTTGAGTTCCACTCAGTCCCGTGTTCTCTCTTGTACACTGTTAGTCCCCATCTTTTTTTCTACAGCAAAGTGGATTTCTGTTTCAAGTTAGGTAATGCCACACTTTTCTCACAAGAAATCCAAGCTCACCAACATGTTAGGATGAAGTTAGCTGGGCTGAGATCCAATGGACATACAAGGATATTCTCATAAATTTAAACTCCGTACTCAAAGTGGAACTTTATTCTTTGCAGTGTGTTCTTGTTTTGGTCAAACTATAGAATCAGTAGACACCTGTGGGAACAAAGACTTGATTTCTAGCATAGTGTTTCTAAGCAGGAGTGATTCTGCCATGGGTGGTGTTTGGGAAGTTTGTGAGGGCGTTTTTAGTTGTCACGGTGATAGACGGGAGGCTGCTAGCGTTAGGTGGGTGGTGGCAGAGATGCCAAGTGTCCTGGAGTGCACAGGACAGTCCCCCGTAATGACTGTCAAATGACCCACCCTACTTGGCTCTGAAAAACCCACAAAACGAACATAACTTTTTACATGTATACACTTTTGTATAGCCTTCATCGTAAGGAATCACTACATACATTAAGGAAAAATTGGTTTGATTCACATTGAACAAGAACTGTCCCCTAAATTGGAAAACCAGATCAGAGAGCATTGCCCATGGTAGTGTAGCTTTCTTTTATTTCCCTTCTTCTTCTGTGTTGAGAATGGACTATTTGGGAGTGGGGGCAGCCCGAGGGTGGACCAGGAAGATTTGGTAGGAGGCTGTTGCAGAAACTCAGTGAGAGATGATAGTGGGTGGATAGAGGCAGAGCCAGCTAAATTTCCTGACAGATTGGACATGGGTTGTGAGAGAGAGGAGTCAAAGACAACTGTAGGCAGTTTGGCCTGAGCAGTGAAAAGGTCGTATTCTGGTTGCTTTGACCTGTGATGAAAGGCTGTGGGTATGACAGGTTCGAAGGGTAAGATCGAGAGGTCTTCAGAGTTCAAGGCTGTAGCTAGCACTGCACTCCAGCCTGGGCAACAGAGTGAGACCCTGTCTCAAATAGATAATAAGTAAGTAAATAAATAAATAAATAAAGTTCTTCTTTAGATGTGTTTGAGATGTCTACTGGATATCAGACTAGCAATGTTGAATAAGCATCTGGGTTGAAGGTGGAGCTAGGGAGAGGTCTTAGCTAGAAAGGTAAATGGGAATTAAGTGTATGGCATTTCAAGTTATGAGACTTGAAGGGATCTCCAAGGGAGTGACGCTAGAGAAGAGGTGATGGAGACCTGGGATACTCAAACATCAAAGATCCACAGAGCAGAGGAGACTGAGAAGAAAAACAAGAAAGTGCAGTGTCCTGGGAGACAAGGGTGTCAGGAGGAAGGAGTGATAATCAGCTCTTGCATTTAGCATGTAAAGGTGATTGGTGACCTCGATGAGAGTCGTTTTGGCAGATGGGTGGGGGGAGTGGCAGGAATGAGCTTGATAGAGAATGGGAGGTGAGAAAATGAAGACAGCCAGGAGTTTTGCTGCAAACAGAAACAATAAATGGCGGGTAGTCAGTGGGGGCAGTAGTGGCAGAAGAATGCTGTGTTGTCTTGTTTAAGACAGGTAAAACACTCATTTATTCTTTGATCCAACAGAAAAACTAATGAACTGCAGTGGTCCTGGCCTGGGCATGAGGGGTGGCGTCCTGGTTCCCAGCAGGGCTTCTGTGCAGCAGTGCGCAGAGTTCCAGGCCACCTGTGTGCCCTGGCCTTGGGTCAGCTGATGATGCCTGAGGGATCAGGAGGCCCTGGGGCCACTCTCCAGTTTGTTTCTCTTTCATGTAGGAGAGTTAGGCATTAGCCAGGGGTTTGGTCAGAAATTACGTTCTAGTGAGAGGCCAGGCTTGGTGGCTCACACCTGCAATCCCAGCACTCTGGGAGGGGAGGCCAGAGGATCCCTTGAGCTGAGGAGGTCAAGACCAGCCTGAGCAAGAGCAAGACCCTGTTCCTACTAAAAAATAGGAAACTTAGCCAGGCATTCTGATGGGCACCTGCCTAGCTACTCAGGAGGCTGAGGCAGGAAAATTCCTTAAACCCAGGAGTTTGAGGTTGCTGTGAGCTCGGATGACACTGCTGCACTCTAGACTGGGACAACAGAGTGAGACTCTATCTCAAAAAAAAAAAAAAAAAAAGAAGAAGAAGAAGAAGAAAGAAATCAGTGAGACATAAGAGAGAAGGGAGAACTAACTGCTGCTTCTCCAGAGGCAGTGACCTGAGAGCAGCTCATGTTTCCCTTCTTGTCACAGGGACCATCTTCACCAAGATGACCCAGGGCCTTTAGAACAAGGCAAGGGAGGCGCCAGGAGGGTGCAGAATGTCAGGGGCCATTGCTCTCAGGATCGTGCAGGGACAGCACTGGCACCCCAGAGCAGTGCCTCCTTGTATTTCACACGCCAGGTGCTTAACATGCCGTACCCTTGTTCCCGCAGCCCTGGGAGTGGGCACCGTGGTTAGTTGTAGGGACACTAGCTATTTCTCTAATTGTCTCTTCTCCCAGTACTAGTTGGAGATTACTTTAATGTGCTTTAATGTGACTGGATATTCCCCTTCTCCTTTAATACCTAGTTGACTTCAGCTGCTTTTTTTTTTTGTATATCATAAACATGAGTTTATCTCAAACGACTTCAGCCACTTTTAAGGAATAGGAGAACTCAGTGAAGAGGATGAGGAGTGCTTCTATACTGAACATGTGTGGTTTGCTATTATTTCTTTTGAAGAAACAGGGTCTCACTGTCACACTGGAGTGCAGTGGCACAGTCTTAGTTCACTGTAGCCTTGAGTGCCTTCACTCAAGCAGTCCTCCTGCCTCAGCTTTCTAAGTAGCTGGGACTACAGGTGCATACCACTGTGCCCAGCTAATTTTCTTTATGGAGACAGGGTCTTGATATATTTCCCAGCCTGGTCTCAAACCGTTGGACTCAGACAGTCCTTCCTCTTCAGCCTCTCAAAGTGCGGGGTCTATATTCAGCAAGCAATTCTATTATTAGCCATGACAGGGAGCAGAGAACACTTGGTCTTATGTCTTTGTGCAACCAACGGGCAACCTGAGAGACTTTCAGATACCTAAAGTGTAGGATACAGGGAACTGCTGGTGGGTAGAAGGGAGACTAGTTAGGAAGACTGGAATAGAAACAGCCCCTCTCCATCCAAGTATATGTGTCACTTTTAAGTGTTGTAAGGCTCTAGTATTGTTTTGTCTTTCTTTCCTTGGAGCCCAAATGTGGTAGGTGTCCAGTGCAGCTCTAAGAAAGATCTCCTGAGGCCATCTGAGGAATTGTCCATCTTTATAATACCTTTGAAACCAAAGGAACCCTCATAGTAACATCTACAGAATCCAGGAAAGAATTCCCGAGACAGAAGTCTGTATTGCAATTTTTTGGGATAAGGCCTGGCACTGTTTTGGTTTGTGTTAGTCCCAGTTATATCTAAGAACTGAGTCAGCCCTGTGTTCATGGAAGGAGATCCCCATCTAAACAGTAGGTCCTCACTCCAGCCGGTGTTGCGTCATCAATCCTCTTTGAGAATTTCCTCAGAAATTATTTTCCAGAAAGATTAGTCAGATGTTTCCCTGAAGAGCCTTCCTCTTCCTGTGAGCAGTATGAACAGTGGTAGATTATTCTTTTTTTTTTTTTTTTTGAGACAGAGCCTCAAGCTGTCACCCTGGGCAGAGTGCCGTGGCATTACAGCTCACAGCAACCTCCAACTCCTGGGCTCAAGCGAGTCTCCTGCCTCCGCCTCCCAAGTAGCTGGGACCACAGGCGCCCGCCACAACGCCCGGCTATTTTTTGGTTGCAGCTGTCATTGTTGTTTGGCGGGCCCGGGCTGGGGATTCGAACCCGCCACCTTAGGTGTACGTGGCTGGCGCCTTAGCCGGTTGAGCTATAGGCACCGAGCCAGATTATTCTTCTAGGCCTTACTCCTCTCTGCCTCCAGACCCACAAACACCCGAGTCAGGTAAGATGGTGACTTGACATTGCTAATTAATTGAGACTGATTGCTGCAGTCTCAATGTTTGTATCCCATCAAAATCCATCCATTGAAATCTAATCACCCATGTGACGGTATCGTGGGGAGGGGTTTTGGGAGGTGACTAAGTCATGTTGGGTGATGTTCTTTTTCGCGGGGAGAGAAGGATGGCTTGGCCATAGGTGCAAGCTCGCTCCTAGAATTGTTTAAAAGCAAGAAACGACTACACACTCTTAGGTGGCATGTAGCAAAATGTCTTTATTTTTTACTCCCTTTTATTGGGAGCTAGTCACGTACACCACATTGATCAATAATCCTAACATCCTCATTTCTTATCTTAAACTATAGAAAAGAAAGAAAGTCCGGGAATGTGAGATAGCCATCATAAGATTAGCCTAAAGAAAGTCCGGGAAAGTAAGACAACCATCTTAAGCTAGCCTCAGGCTGTTCCTCTCTGAAGACCTAAAAGAACTGTACGTTATCTGACTTCTATTGTTAAAGTTAAAGGTTAGGATAAACAGAGGAGTAAAACCTTTCTCTTCTATGTACTCAATTAAATTTCCAAGAAACTGGCTTCTTGACTGTTTTCTTTTGGCTTTGGAGACCCTGCAGTTACGATGGAGTATTTTACTCGACATCATTACGATGGAGTTTTTCTTTTTACTCACATCAACCTTTGAGTCATGTCCTCTGCACAGATGGGCCATTTCAACCCTTATCTGACAGGCTGACTTGACTGCACAGTCGGGGTTACCTGCAAGATGTTTTTACGCCTGGCTTGCAGGCCCCCACCGTGTTTTCCCAGGTCGCTTAGGGCCTCGACAAAAGCACATAATACTCACAAGTCTTTTCGCTCAGTTCTGGAATTAAAAGAGCACATTTCATTTAATTTTTGTGGGGGTTTACCCCACAAAGTCATGAGGAGTTTGGCAGGTGGAGTCCTTCTGGTGGGATGAGCACCTTCATTAATGAGACCCCAGAAAGCTGCCATGCCCTCCCTCCATGTGAGGATGGAGATAGGAGGCACCCTTGCCATCCGCGACCCAGGAATGGAGCTTCACCAGATACAGAATCTGAGGGTACCTTAATCTTGCACCTCCCAGCCTCCAGAGCTGTGAGAAATAAATTTCTGTTGTTTATAAGCTACCTAGTCTATGGAATTTTGTTATACTAGTCCAAACAGACTAAGACACTGGCAGACCATGTGAACTTCATTGTCAAATCTAGTGTCATTAAAGCTTTTTTCATATGCGTAGTGTATACACAGTATAGTAAGCTTTAGTAAATGCTTTCTGAAACAATTTGCTTCGATGTGTATTCTGGTTATATCATATTAGGTAGTAGAGTATATTAGTTTAAGGCTCTGGTTCCAGAACCCCTGGAGTGAAGTCTTGGCCTTTTCCTGTAGTGAATGAGATGTTTGATCTTAAGACAGTTTCATAACTGCTCTGGTTTCATAACTGCTTTGCTGAAAAGTAGGAATAATAATTTTATGAGGTTGGTATTGTTATGAGAATTAAATAAATTGATGCATTCTGACCACTTAGTATCTGGCATAAGATAAACAAATAACAAATGACTATAACAAAAGCTGTCGGGCACTTAATATTGAAAAAGGGAAAAAAAGCAAATCTCTACTTTATTCTCGACTAGTGTTGTAAGAGGCGATGAGTGTTTGAGTTTTGGCCGTGTGAACTATAGTTACTTAGCCATTTTCAGTGGCTGTAAACGGCTGCCTATGTTTCTGAAGGAGGAATAGGCATCATCCTTCCATCCAGCTTCCTGTCAGTGTGTCACTGGGACACCTAAACGTAACTGTGTATTATTTGTATTATTGCTCATTATGTGAGTTGAATTTTTAAAAATATGTGGAAGCTGTGATTAGTATATAGACTTGTTTCTTCTTAGGCATTCTGTATCCATGCTTTTTATCCACCCGAGTTTCAAGAGCTATGTAGTTTGTTCCATCTTCTCACTCTATTCCTACACTCAAATTTATAGAATCAAAGTAAAGGAAAGTATATCTCCCAGAGTAAAAGATGGACCTGGTTTCCATGTACTCAGCAGCCTGCTTTCCCCAGTCTCCTCGGAGAGGCTGGCAGCTCTGAGCAATAGAAAGGGCAGAGTTCGTGTGTGGAGTGCCCACAGGACTGCCCTGCCAGCTTTTCTCTTATTTCTAGTGATCCAAGTATATTATAAACCCATAGAAAAATGTGACTACCTGGTGGGACAGCTCTAGAGTTCATAAGACACTTTAGGTGAGTCTAGTTTGCTCACAGCCAACCATTGAGAAAGATCTTCTTATCAAGGGAGTTCGGGGCTACATGGTTGAAGTAATCAGTTAACCCGTCTGCTGACTCTTAGGTCCTGTGTCTTTCCAGGGTTACTGCTTTGCCATCAAATTCACTCAGGCTCTGTTAAATCATAGTAATAGTACATGGAGTAGTAGACAGGCCTGTTTATTAGAAATCATAATTCTGAAGTATTTCAAATAATATCTTAAGATTTGATGCTTGTTAACTGTTGAAAACTTAACTTTTTACAATCAAAGGACTTGTTTTCCTTGACCTGTATTGTTGATTCTTACTGGTTATATACCATAGGCATTTTCTAAGCAGGTTTAAGTTTTTAAAGATGTTTTTCTAATACATGTATATTTTATCATTAAAGTAAGTTTCATGTGGATAGAAGTCCTTTTTTCTTTTAATGTGGGTAGTGTTGAATAGGCCTACATTAAAACTTTCTGAAATTCTTAGAAAAGTATAATTGCCGGGTTTTAGCCTATACTTAGTAGGTAGGTGAGTAGTCCTGGGAAGAATAAAATAGTTCTATTTTTGTAACCATTATTTTTCTGAGCCCCATCTGGGTAAATGGCATATTTCTGTATTTCGTGGCCAAAAACAGGCCTATGGCACTGATTTGAGGAATATGGGGGCATGGACCTTTCTTGCTTTGTGCTGTTCTTATGCCCTGTTTCAACTGCCAAGTGCTTCTGCTCAGCAGATGTAGCCACAGCTGGCTGGTGCCATATGTCCAGTGCTTGCTGAGTGAGAGCTCACTTGGTCCAGCAGCAGATTTCAGCCAGGACCTGCCTATTTAAATATCGGATTCTGTAATTAGTCAGTAGCTGTCAGTAATTAGTTCTGAAAAACTCAAACTCTTACAGTAGTACTAACAACAGCTATTGTTTATTAATATTAAGTACCACATGCAGGTCTTGTTTTAAGTGTCCATGTTCATTAGTATTCAGCCCTGACAAATAGAAAGATTATTACTCCTATTTGTCTGATGTCATATGGCTGGTAAGTGGTATAGCCAGGATTTGAACCTATGGCTCACTAGAACGTGTGCTTAACTGATATCTTCCATACTAGGTATGCGTCACACGTGCCGTTACCTACACCCATGACAGACGTAACTGATGGGTCATGGTATTCATTCTGAGCCTGATAATCCTTGTAAGCATCACATTCTTGGCATCTGTAGTCAGACCATCAGGCTTAGTAGGCAAGGTAAAATGTTTGTGCTGTCCTTGGCTCTAAAAATGTGTCATATTAACTTTGTCCAAAATTCTAGTGGTATATTGAATTTGGGCTAATATAGTTCTTGGTAAATAATAAACTAATGCTTTGTTTTATACAAACAGCAAACAGCATTTTTCTACATTTGAATTTAATATACATCATTGCCTTTTTTTTTGAGACAGAGCCTCAAGCTTCCCCTTGGGTAGAGTGCCGTGGTATAGCTCATAGCAACCTCCAACTCCTGGGCTTAAGCAAGTCTCCTGCCTCCACCTCCCAAGTTGCTGGGACCACAGGGGCCCGCCACAATGCCTGGCTATTTTTTTTTGGTTGCAGCCATCATTGTTGTTAGGCGGGCCCGGGGTGGATTCAAACCCACCACTGTAGGTGTATGTGGCTGGTGCCTTAGCCACTTGAGCCACAGGCGCTGAGCCATCATTGCCATTTTTAATAGTATGTAAAATTCATCTTCATGTAAAAGAATTTTTAAGGCTAATTGATTACTAATTTAAAATCAGTATATATTTGAAAACTGCTTCTCAAAATAAATAAATAAATAAAAATTTAAAAAAAAAAAACTGCTTCTCAGTTGGATATTTGAAATAAGTTTTGACCATATTTAAAGAGCTTGCCATGATTAGATTATGTCTTTTTTATGCAGTCAGCAGAATTTGGGCTGTGAAGTCTTTATTAAATTCTAATTATAGATCAAAGTACTCATCCTTTAAGAATTGAATTTAAAACTCTCTGTTACAACTATAATTGTAGAAGTAAAAACTTCTTAGGGTTAGAACTGCAGCTTTTTAAAAAAATTTTTTATCTATCTTCCTTTGAGAACTTACTAGTTCAGTTAAAAACAGCGTTTTTTTTTAAATTCCATATGTGGTCAAAGAGATATTTCAGTCTCTATTCTGATCCCTTGCTATAAGGGGCTACCCCACCACAGGACAGTGGAAGAGCACCTTAGCATAGGGTTCAGAGTTAGAGCCAAAGACCAGTAATTCTGACAATCATAAATTATTCCTGCCAGTTACTTAGGGTTTATATTTCTAGAAAATACTCTTTAGTTTTATCCTCCAAAATCTGAGACACAGAACTGAGAAATAGAAAATAATTTATATCAAAATATTTCCATTGATAGGCCACCTAACCAGCAAAGAGATTGAAGTGAAATTTAATGCAGATTAATTTGTGAGGGCATGGAACATGACTTTGTGTGTGTGTGCGCGTGTGTGTGCGCGCACGTGCGCGCATATGTGTCCTGAAAGTTCAGTAAGATTATTCTGTAAATGTACTTATCTCAGTTTGCAAGGAAATGGAAATTATCCCTGCTTATTTTTGTAGCGATTTTATAAGAAGAAAATATATAATACATAAGATGATCTATAATGGTATTGTAAAAAATATGTTGATTTTGGATGTGCTTTGGAAAAATAAGTGAATTTGAGGAAAATAACTCATTACTAGTGTTTATCTTCCATTTTATTCTGCGTATTCTCAGAAATACCATTTCTGTTTTTCTTTTATCAATAAGGTCCTGGCTATATATTAAAAACAGAAGACAATACCTCTCTGTGATCACAGACACCACTAACTCTGACTAATGGTTACCTTCAACTGCTTGTGGTCAGTTGGAGTTTATAATTTTTTACCAGATCATTAATTATCTTTATTTTGAACCCGTATTTTTCCTGTCAAGCAGTCATATTCTCTAAAATTAGAGAGTCGGAAACCTTCAACTTGAAGAGTTTGTTTAACTTAGAGGCAGGAAGAGCCTGTCTTCCCTTGAAACACATGGGAAATTCGTTCATTTTTGTTTGTTTTAAACTTTTAAAAACCTGGAAGTTATTAAAAGATGTTTTGGCATTTTTTTTCTTTCTTTCTTTGGTTGGTTGGTTAGTTTTTGTTTCATTTTGTTTTTGGATTATCTCATGAATCTTCTTGGTTCTAAAGCATAATAACTAATAAAAAAAGTGCTTTGCTTTTTTGCTTTGTTTATAGTATTCCAGAAGAATTAGCTTCTCCCTGGCCTGAGATTTTAAGATCACTCAATAATCTGGGACTGTAGCACCCATGTGTAGGTTTTTTCTTTCTGTGACTCCTTAATTAATTTGCATATCTTTGCTATCTGTTCTGGAATAACAATTTGGGATCTGGAGGTGGGGGGGGGTCTTTTGTTGATATTGTTATCCACATGTAAGGATCTGTGAGAAAAAGCTTTATCAATTGGAAAGTTCTGTGCAAGTTTTATATTGAATGGGAAAATT
>NW_003852452.1:5648869-5654955 GCF_000181295.1 Otolemur garnettii
GAGCTTTAGTCAGGAGAGAGAGACCACATTAGTAACTTCAACAAGGAAAATTTAATATAAAGGACTATAAATATAACAGGGGATTGGAAGTTAGAGATTGATAAGTAAAAGATAAAGAGAACCTAAAGAATATATGGCTAGTAGATATAATATGTAATATAATCTCAATAGCCACTACTACGAAGGCTGAGGTAGACCGTCCAAAGAAGAGGCCCCCTGGGCCTGAGATCTTTATCCTCTTGGACAGAGCCTGGCTGTGGCTCACTGGATAGCAGGGAAGTTACTGTGGAGCCTTGTTGGTGGGAGTTACCAGCAACACCTATTACTGGAGAGATGTCTTGCCAGAGGCACTCCACTGAAAACCCACCCAGGGTGGATATTAAAGGAACCTGCTGATCAGTTGCTGTTGGCTTTTCTGCACTGTGGGAGCTGGAGAAACTGCCTTTAGGGCTGCAGGACCTGCACTCGAGGAAGTCACCCATTGTGCTGCAGGAGTGCTGAATAAGCTCACTGGGAAGCAAAACTCTGTCCTCTTGCTCTCTCTAGTGCCTTCAGTGCCTTCTCTGGACAAAACTTCATGTGGTGTGACTATCCAAGTGAAAATATTTAAGGGCCCAGATCAATTTTTATAGAACTGGCAAAAAGGATGAAGTTGGACCTGAGAGGCAATCATTAACGGCTATCACAACATAAAAGATCTTTCATGGTGAAAAACACTTTCCCTTTCCCATGGGCTATGATAGTGAGATGGCTTGACTTCATTTCTACTGAAGTGTTTGTATGAGGTACATGATTAAACATACTGGTTTATTTGACTTCTAATAAAATGTATTAATACTTTTTAATTGGAGTATATCTGCAGTCTTAAGAACATGAAGTCCTGAGTACTTGTGTCACTCTAAAAGCCAGTTTTTGTTTACTCTTTAAAAAAAAAGATAGCTTCGTTTCATTGTGTTTCATAGCCATCTCCATTTGAATATGGCTAAGAAAACCAAATGTGGATCCCAGCACTAGTAGCCGGAGACTGTGATTTTAATTTCTTAAAATTTCTTTTAATTTCCTGTAAGGAAATGGAACACTCGAAACCTAGAATTTAAAACTTAAAACTGGAAATTATATAGCTGGGAGAACCAGCAGGAAGGGGTTCACTACATAACAATATAAGATTGGTTCTTGTTGCACCCCCATGCCAGTCTTAGAGGAAAGAGGGCACTGAATGAATACTGGGCTAATCTAGAGATAGTGATGTGCCCACCACCAGGTCTTTGATTACACTGGCAAATTTAGGCTGGCCCTAGAATTTATGTCTGATCATGGCCTCTCGGCAATCAGTTATTTAGAGTAACTGCCCGATAAGCCTTTGTCTTCTCAAAAGTTAGACAAAATTCTGGTGAATCTGGTCCTCATGGCTGAGACTGGTGACTTCCACCTGGTTTTGCTTGGCCATAGTGGAGAAGTGGTATGCTGTCCTTTACTCAAGTAGGCATTTACAGAAGGTCTTTTAGGTCATAAGTGGCATGAGACAGAATATGCAAAGGTGACTGGAAAATTGGTCATCTTGGGCCATTATGGGGTGGTCATAACTGTCCCTTGGACAGTGTCTCTGATATGACCAGCAGATCTGCTTGACAAAATTGGTTATAGACAGCATGCCAGCTTGGAGACGGCTTACCCACTGGGATTGGGCAAATGTGCTGTATTAGAGCGTGTTCTTTCAGAATGATCTTAGGAACAACAAAAGCATGTCACAGGGTAAGCTTGCTTTTTATGACATGGTGGCTGTCTTGAGTTTAGCCAGTGTTTATGAGTGAGTTTAGGAATGCTGTTTTCAAAGAAAGTGTGACAATTAAAAATAAGACTCTTTAGTGGCTGTAATAAACGGATAATAAGAAGAAATTTCTAAAAGAGGAGCTTAAATATGTTTTGAGAAGTAGCAAAAAATGAGTACATATAGACTTAACCAAACTGCCTGCCTCAATGGATACACATTTGCACGCATAAGTATGAAATTATGTTTTAAAGAAAAATGTAGTCTCATTAGAGTATAGCCATAGAGATGGCTTTGGTGCAACAAAACCTAAACTTCCTTATGCTTCCCCAAACAGACTAAATAATATAAATATTCTTCTTTCACAGGCTTGTGTGGAAGTTTGAGCATGTTTGTGTGTGTATGTGTATTTATAACTAAATTAGTTTAAAAGAAAAACTTAAATTTCAGAAGGATTCCTTATTGTTGAAAGAGATTTTATCATTTTGCAGAAGAATACTGAGTTATAGCATTTTTCTTTTAAAGGAATGTTTGGATTAGTTTCAATTGTACTACTTAGATTTTAACACCACATTTTTAACTGTGACTTAGATAATTCTCTTATAAGGCAGAGTCTGTTTTTTTGGATAGCCGTTGATTGACAGTGGTTTTTAAACTGTGTCTCTGCAGGTCCCTCAGGTCTGCAGCTTTAAAATTCACAGCTTAATGGCATTTGTCTAAGATGTAAAAGGAAGAAAATGACTATAAGGATCACATCTGGTGTACATCTCATGTATATTTTTATCACCTTATATGGCAAAAGAGTGATTATTACCATATATGGCAAAATAAATCAGTTGAAGGTCTTGTGATGAGGAGCTTATCCTACATTATCTTAAGGGGCCCTAGTGTAGTGCAGTCTGTCTTTTAAGAGAGAGGCAGAAGGAGTTTTTGAGACAGAAGATGATGCCATAGTTGGACCACGGAGACATAAACTGGAATGATATAGTCACAAGCTAAGGAATACCTGAAGCCACCAAAATCTTGAATAAGCAAGGAAAGGATTCTCTCTTAGAACTGTTGGAGGGAACACGGTCCTACTAACACTTAACCTTAGACTTCTGGTCCTCAAAACTGTGAGAAGAAAATTTTTGTTGTTTTATGCACCCTAGCTTGTGATAATTTGTTGCAGCAACTCTAGGAAATTAATTCACTTAATAATGAAACAAATGTAAAGATAAAATGTAAATAAATTATAAGAGAAAATGCAAAGATATTGACAACTTTTTTTTTTCTTAAGAGAGTCTTGTTTTCAGTGATGGTAAGGAGACAGATATAAACTGCTGTGGATGTAAAGTAAGCTGGCAATATAGCACAGACTTATGTCACCATTAGAAACGCGTAAAATACTATTTTAGGTAAGAAAAATGACTACCATATAATACTAAGTAAAAATAGGTTTAAAAATTTACTTACATTATCAACCAAATTTTAAATATCTATTTTCAGAAAAAAATAAAAAAGTGAAAAACATACAGCCCATGGAGCCAGTTTGCCTTTATTTAAGCCTTTTGCTTTTACACTTAGCTGTGTGACCTGGGCAAATTTCTGAAGCTTTCTGAGCCTCTGTTCTCATCTATAAAATGAGGATAACAGACAACCTACCTGCTTTATGGAGGACTAAATATATTAGTATTTTGTAAGCACTAAAGATAGTGCATTAGTGCACAGTCTTAAGTATAGAGTATAATTTATTTTTTTATAATAAATACTGGAGGCTGGATGCAGTGGCTCACACCTGTAATCTTAGCATTCCAGGAGGCCGAGGTGGGTAGACTGCCTAAACTCAGAAGTTCGAGACCAGCCTGAGCCAGAGCGAGACTCTGTCACTAAAAATAGCAGGGTGTTATGGTGGGCACCTGTAGTCCCAGCTATCCAAGAGGCTGAGGCAAGAGGATTGCTTGAGCCCAAGAGTCTGAGGCTCTGTGATCTATGATGCCATGGCACTCTTCTACCCAGGGCGATAAAGTGAGATTCTGTCTACATACGTACATACATACATACATACATACATACTGAAATAAGATTAGAACATCTAGGAAAATTCTTTACACCAATTACTTTAAAAAGCTTTGCCTTCTTTCTGCACTTACGATATAGAAACTGGATCTCTACTTTGAGAATGGCCATATGAAAAGCACCACAGAACAGAACTGCAACTCAACAAAACAACCATAATTGCTGAAAACAATTGTTTTTAAAAGAAATTAAAGTCACTGGGAATTGTCCTATGGCCATACAACAAATGAAAAAGCAGATACACTAGAACCTTCATAGTTGGCCCCCTCCCTACACTGACCACCTTGTTAAGTTGACCTAATTTTCATAGACCAGACGTGCACCACATGTACTCAGTGGAAGTTCATATGTTGACAGTTTGTTACAGTCCCTTGGGTGTCACCTTATAGAGGTTCTACTATATTTAACAAAATCTGAAACTTGTTAAGAACAGCAAGTCCTGAACTTGAGTTGGGGGCTCACTTTACTATAGTTTGAATGTTTGTTTCCTCCCAAACTCATGTTGAAATTTAATTGCCATTGTAATCATATTAAGAGGTAGGACCTTTATGAAGTGTGGTATTAATCTGCCTCCCTGTCCCTCTGCCTCCTACCATGTCATGATGAAACAGTAGGGCCTTTGGTACATGCTGGTGCCTTCATCTTGGCCTTCCCAGGTTCTAGAACTGTGAGCCAATTAGTTTCTCTTTGTTATAAATTACCCAGTTTCAGGTATTCTGCTTTAGCAACATGAAATGAACTAAGATATGCTCCCTCCCCCACATTCTTCCAAGCTCAGCATGACACAAGTGTTCCCCTCAACAAATGTGACTAAGGAGACAGGCTTCTTCTGCCTTTAGATCCCATAAAGGGATAGTGTATCTCACTGGGAAGGCTGACTACTAGCATTTCTCATTCACTCTAGATTTAAGTTAGAGATGCTAAATTCCTGGTGAGTGGCAGAGGTGAGGAGCTCTTTACCTCCACCCAAGGCCTGTTAATAGGGCAGAGGTAGAATACTGGGGCCCAATTGTCCTCACCCCATCTTGCTTATCAGGCAGAAGTTTGACACTGAGAAAATCCAGAAGTACCAAAGGCTACTACCCCTACAACTCCCCAAAAGTGGTGGTACAAAGATTCTAGCCAATCTAGAGGCATTCCTAAGAATAAAAATCTCCAAAGCACTCCCCAAAGGGATGGATTTTATTTGGAACGCAGTATAGGGAGATTCAAGCCCGAGGATGTTTTCAAAGACAATGGAGACTTTGATATTAAGGAAATAAGAGCTCCTTTTAAGAGCATCAAGCTAAACCATAGGCCAGCTAGTTCACAAAAACAGTCAGAGAAGGACCCTAAGAGCCTTCCATGAGGTGGGAACAAACCTTAAGGACTGGCCAAATAATTCTATTCCCCTCCCCCCCAATTTAATTGGATGAGATTGTGGAGCAAGTTATATCCTAGATCACTGTTGAAAACAGTAGCTCAGTCAGCCAGCAGTTGATTGAACCATACAGTTGGGTATAATATCGAATGAGGCAGACAGCAGAGAGAGGAAGGAAGGAGACCATCCAAGAGTCCTACTAACTGGACACGGTCATTCCCTGGTGACTGTACATGCCCAGGGCTCACCCTCTGAGGAGCAGCACCGGAGATCTCACACTGCAGGGGAAATAGACTTTCAAAAACAGTCTAGCCAAGTCACTTAGCAAATAAACCAAAACAAGCCCAGAGAAGGAGGAGGGGTATCAGCACCTATAGTTGATACAATACAGTACATTACCTAACGTGCAGATTTTATTAACAAAACTGATACATGCAAAGAAACAGGAAAGTGTGCCCCATATACAAGAAAAAGTCACCAATAGAACCTGTCTGGGAGAGGATTCAGATGTAAAGTTCTTTTCATGTTAATAGATATTTTTTATAGAGACAGGGTCTCACTTTGTTGCCCAGACTGGTCTCAAACTCCTGGCCTCAAGCAGTCCTTCTACCTTGGCCTCAGAAAATGCTGCAATTACGGGCATGAGCCCCAACACTCTGCTCCAGATGTGAAGAACTTCAAGGCAGACATTATAAAGATGTTCAGAGAACTAAAGGAAACATGCTGATAGAAGTAAAGAAAACCATGATGACTATGTGCCATCAAATTGAAAATATCAGTAAAGAGATAGAAATCATTTTTCAAACAAGCAAATAGAAATTCTAGAGTTAACAAGTGTAACTAAAACGAAAAATTCACTAGAGGGGCTCAGTGATAGATTTTGGCTGGCAGAAGAAATAA
>NW_003852452.1:5655596-5658727 GCF_000181295.1 Otolemur garnettii
AAAATCTTTAAAAGCAGCAATAGAAAAAGACTTGTTACTTACAAGGAAACCACAGCCAACTTCTCATCAGAAACAGTAAAGGTCAGAAGTCAGTGGGTTGATGTATTCAAAAAGTGAAAACAGAATTTTCAAATATGAATTTTATGTGGAAGGAAGACTTTCCAGATCAACTAAACTTCAGAGAATTTGTTGCTAACAGATCCGTCTTATAGGACATACTAAAGGAAGTTCTCCAAGCCAAGAGTGAGTAACTCAGACAGTAATCTGAATTCCCATTAAAAAACAAGGAGCACTGGTAAAGGTAATTATGCAGTTATGAAAGGGAGATACACGTTTGTTCTTTTTTTCCTCTAGTAACTGCTTTAAATAGAAATTGTATAAAACAGTATGTATATAATTGTATTTTTTTATTTTCAAAAGATAGAAATGTACTGTATCTCATACTGTCAATACAAAGGAGATGGGTGGATGCAGATGTATTGGAGTAAGGAAATTACACCAGATGGGAAAGACACAAGAAGAAATGAGGAGAACCAGAAATGGTCAATAAGAAGATTAGCATACCAGATTCTGTCTATGCACTTGCTATTCTTACTTGGCTCATTTAATCACAAAGTTCTATGAGGTAATTATAACAGTGTATTATTGGGTTTGTAAAATGTGTAAATACTGTTTTATATGATATGTATAATAATAAAGACACAAAAACTGAGAAGAGGAAATATACTTTTACTGGAGTAACATAGTAATGTTACTTTACAAGATCAGACAATTAAGTCTGCAAACTCATCCTAGAAAAAGTGCTACATCCCTCATTGCTAAATATCACTATGGTCACCTTCGAAGTACTGCCCTTGGGAAGCTATGTACCAACACCAGCACCGAGTCCAGTCCCCCACCCCACCCCCAACGGAACTTTGGAACTCTTTTTCTGCAATGGCCATCAGAGCTCTGGTTTTATGACAATTAAGTTCATGAATTTATACTACAAAAAGTACTTTGAAGAGTGAACTAGGCACTGGCATGGGTATAAAGTTTCCCAAGGGGCGTACTTTGAAGGTAGCCATACTTATGTTTGGCAATAAGGTACGTAGCACTTTTTCTGGAACAAGTTTGCAAACTTAATTGTCTGATCCTGTATGTCATGGGAATAAATACTCATTAAAAAAAAAAAAGCTTATGTCCAGGTGACCTCCCTGGTAAATTCTATCAAACGTTTTAGCAAGAATTAATACCAATTCTTCATATACTCTTCCAAAAATACAAGAAGAGAGAACACTTTCGGCCTCATTTTGTGTGGCCAGAATTTATCCTGATATCAAAACCAAACACATTATAAGAAAGCTACCCAGCAGTGGTTTTTTATTAATATAGATGCCAAAACACTTGCACACCAAATCCAGTGGCGTATAAAATGATTGGACAATACTATCAAGTAGGATTTATCCTAGCAACACAAAATTGGTTCAACATACAAAATAAGTCAGTCTAATGCATCATGTTGATAGAATAAAAGACAAAAATGACATGACCATTTGAATAGATACAGAAAAAGCGTTTGACAGAATTCAGCAGCCCTTCATGATATAATAAAAACACTCCATAACTAGGAATAGAAGGCGATTTGTCAACCTGAAAAATGGCATCATTAATGATAAAAGATCTTTCCCTTTAAAATCAAAAAGAAGACAAGGATCTCCACCCTTATCACTCCTATCCATTGTGCTGGAGATTCTACCCGGGACAGTTAGGGAAGAAAATGAGATAAGACTGGAACGAAAGGTTGCTGGATACAAGATCAATGTACAAAAATTAGTCGTATGTCTGTGCCCTAGCAGTGAACAATGAACAAATGAAATTAAGAAAATATTTCCATTTATAATAGTATCAAAAAGAATAAAATGCTGAGGAATAAATTTCACAAAGGAATCACAAAAGCTATGAACACTACAGCACGTTGTTGAAAGAAATTAAAGAAGACTAAAAGGAAAAGACACCCCGTGGTCATGGATGCCCTGGAAGTCTGCATGCAGAAGAGTGAAGTTGGCTCTTTATCTCACACATCTGTAAAAATTAATTCTAAATCGATCAAAGACTTGAATGTAAGACATTAAACTATAAAACTCTCAGAAGAAAACTTGGAGCCACTTCTATGACATGAAAAGCACAACGAATAAAATTTAAAAATAGGTTAACTGGAGATCCTCAAAATTAAAAACTTGTGTTTCAAATGACACCATCAAAAAGTGAAAAGACAACTTTATGTTGGTGAATATTGGCAAGTAATTTATCTCATGAGGGGCTTAGAGTATATAAAAACTCTTAACAACTCGTAGTAATAACAAAGGATCGAAATACACATTTCTCCAGAGAAGATATATAAATGCCCAACAAGTGAAAGAAAGGATGCTTGATATAATTAGTACTCAGGGAAATGCGAATTAAAACAAAAATGAGAGACCACTTTATACCCACTAATTTGGCCATATAATCAAAAAGGTAGATAATAAGAAGTACTGTGAGATTGTGAAGAAATGGGAGCCCTCCTAGACGTTGATAAGAGTGTAAGATAATATAGCTACTGTGAAAACCAGTCTGGCATTTCCTCAAAATATTAAACAATTATCATACGACCTAGCAATTCTAACTGCTCCTAAGTATATACACAAGTGAAGTTAAAATATATATCCTTGCAAAAAGTTGTACATAAATGCTCATAGCAGTATTATTCACAATAGCTAGAAGGTAGGAAACAACCCAAATGCATAAATAATGTGGTATATTCACATTCAAGGAAATATTATTTGGCAGTATAAAGGAATAAGTGCTGGTATTTGCTCCAATACAGGTGAACATTGACCACATATTGTACGACCTCATTTATACGAAATGTCCAGAACAGGAAAATCCACAGGGACAGGAGATTAGAGGTTGTGTTTGGCCCTGGGGTTGATGGAAAATGAGGAGGGTTAATGGGTGTGTTTCTTTGGGGTAGTGAGAATGTTCCAAAAGTGGCTGTGTTGATGTGTGCACAATTTTTTGAATATATTAAAAACTATCAAGTTGTATACCTTAAATGGGTGAATCGCACGGCGTGTTGATGATACCTCAATAGAGCTGTTGAACAAGCT
>NW_003852452.1:5658747-5659333 GCF_000181295.1 Otolemur garnettii
AAAAAAAAAACACTGAAGGATCAGTGTTGCTTGAAGAGAAGGCTTTTGACTTGAAAAATATTGGCAGATAAATGGGAATTTATTTTGTTGAAGTTTCAATGTATAAAGTACTTATTTACCATGTCTTTATGATTCACTGCCTTAACCTACTACTGCGATTAGCCAGCCAGTTCGGTCTCAACTGTGGTGAATAGCAGGCTGATGCTGTGTGATCCTGGCCATGGAGCTGAGAACTCCTAGAGATTGGATTTGAAAGTCCTTCATAAGTAAGTCATTAATGAAATCGAAGTTTTTAAGCATAGCATCACCATTAAAAAAAAAAAAAATTAGGATTTTATAACAACCTGGAAGGATTTCAAAAACATTCTTTTTAAGTAAACTATCACAAAAACTGGAAAAACAAGGATCCCATGTACTCAGAACTAAATTTAAACTAGTAAATTAACAACTACAGGCCCACAAGCGAGAAAAACACAGTTAAATTCAAGAAGGGAAGTGGAGTACAATGCATGGGTATATGGCACACTGCCTGGGTGCAGACAGCCACAACTCGGACTTTACCTTACAAATCCAAACAATGGGATAT
>NW_003852452.1:5659699-5661667 GCF_000181295.1 Otolemur garnettii
CAGGCACTGAGCCTAAAAAAAATGTTTTTAAGCACCTATTACGTGTTCTGCACATCAGCTTATAGCTAGTAGTTGATGCCATGAGAGTGACTCTGGTCACTTAAGGAGAGGGTAGAACGAAAACAGTAAAGGACGGAATGACACATAGCCACCTTATTCAGCGGTATGTTGGAATACAAAACAGTGTATTCTAAACAAGTACTTCACAAACTGCTAGGGACTTCTGGTGGGGTACTAAAATAACTTTGCTTTGGATCATCTTTGGTGCTGCATGGAGTAAGAAACACTGTATTTTGAAGGTTTTAATCTCTTGGTAATCATAAGTGTCTGCTGAACTAAATGTCTCTTGGCCGCAAACTGAAACCACTCTAGCCACTGAATTTTGGCTTGTAGCTACAAGTGACAGTAAATAGAGAAAATTGGGTTCTCCCTTAACTAATGGGATTGAAACAAAAGACGGAGAAACTTTGGATTATCACCTCCTTCAAGTAGGGTGAGTGGGGAAGAGTGTATGTATATTCAGTGTATTTTGTGAAGGCACTATGATGGATTAAGGATCTCTTTTTCTCCAATATGATTATAAATATGAATGTTGAACCCTGCAGGAGACTTGGTTAATTTGCTTTTTTGATAAAGCCAAATTTGGTAGATAAAACTCAGGTTTGACATGCAAAAGTAATAGAAAAAAGCAATATAAAATTTTATTGCAGTACTAGCTGAAGAATATCCAGGAATGGTTATATTTATAACACAGTAAAGATTCTAAAAACCTCTTCCAGGTCTGTCCTGTCTGCCACCAGCATGGCACTGTTCCAGAAATCTCTTATCCCCTGGGTGCTGCCTACTCCACCAGCCCCTGAGTGATTTAACTCAACCTTGTTACGGAACTCACTTTAGCTTCTCTGGCTGTTTTCAGTTCTCCTGTTCTCCACTACCAATATGTCTGCAAAAGGGGACAGGGGCTCTGTCCTTAGATATGTTTTTAGGTGAGCAAAGAGCAGAGTATTGCCAACATAGGGATTTGGGGTTGTATCTCTTTAACAAATTCACAGTAAGTGCATCAGAAACCTGCCCTGTCTCTGGGGAAGGGTGACCTCTGGTGGCTAAAACCATGCCCCAAATTCAAGGGACAAAAAGCTTTATTTCATCCCTGCTTAAGTTATGTTCCTATGTTCACATTTTACCACTTTTTATAATGTACCATGTACTCATTCCAAGTAAATCAGTGCCTTTGCCACTGTGTTTAAATGCTCCATCTTCTGTTACTCACTGTGTTCTGTATTAGTTATTGCCTTAATTCAAGATCCAAAATATTTTCCGAACAGATTATTTCTTGTTTTGAGGAACAAGATCATCTCCTTGGCACTGCTTTATGTTAAAAAAAGAAAAAATTCTCTGTTGGTTTAAATTTTAACCATTTTAACCATTATAAAAATTTAACTACTGGTAATATAAAAAATCAGTCTCAAATTATGCTGATTTATGATCCTGGCTACTATTTATCTTTCAACCCGGCATCTAACCAATATTTAATTGGGTTGCTTCCTCAGAGATATTTACCCTTAACTTGTGTTATCTGTCAGTAAATGGCAGCCAGATTGTCAGTTTTATTTTTATGTCAGTCCTTGCCAGTTTGGTTATTTGTGTCTCACTTGTTTAAAAAGAATTTAGGGCAACTTACAAAGAGGCAGGCCATTTTTATAAAAGAGGGGTAAAAATAAATTTTAAAATGAAAAAATGAGGCAAAAGAATAAAGCGTCTTTCTCTGGGGTTGTAGATTATGCTGTAATATGTTTAAATTGTCTCAAAGTTTGTTTTAATTCATTTGTTTTGTAATGTAATTGATGAATGCTATAGTGATTAATTTATAACCATTTAATTATGAAATAATTCTTAGTAGTTTTTCCCCATGATCAAAAGAATGTTTTATTCAGGAGAAAAAGAAAAATCCTGTTTTATTCAGGAGCC
>NW_003852452.1:5662995-5664246 GCF_000181295.1 Otolemur garnettii
AGCCAGTCTTGTAGTTTTGTTAACACTATCATTTTCTCGGATTCTCAAAATATATTTTGACTCCCTGTTATACTTGACCCATCCTTCCTCATCGTGATGGTGTGAAGTCATAAAAGAATGTGGTCAGCAGCCCTTTGTTAAACTTCTATCCCGAGAGAGAGAGAGAGAGAGAGAGAGAGAGAGATAGAGAGATAGAGAGATATAAACAGACTTGGAGCTGGGCTGAGGGAACAGTAGGATTTGGTGGCAGTGTGCCAGGTGGATTGATGAAAAGCATACACAGCTCTAAAGTTATGTGAATCCAAGATAATAAGGGTTTTTAATTATTGCTACTAGTAATAAGAATGTCAAACAGTTGACAATGTGAGAGATTTTTAAGTAATGGACTGGAAAATACTGTCTACTTCCAAAAGCACTTGTGAAGTGCGGCCTGAGGGATGAGAGTAAGGAGGGAGAACTTGAGAGAAAAAGAGGGAAATTTCAGTAGCAGCCACCAGTATAATAAAACTACAAATATTCCCATCATTACTGAAAATATTTTTTTCAGAACAATCCAAGGAGACGCTTCAATAGCTTAATCTGGCCTCTATGTTTTACTTATAAATGTATGCCAAATAAACTTACCCAAACATTATAAGTTTCTCATGATCACATGCTAGTTACTTTAATGAAATGTGTGTTCCTGTGTGTTTAAATTTATGTGCATGACGTCATCAGCCCACAGTATGTGAAGGAAACTTTTCATAGAAGTAGTGACTACTTGGGAGACGTATGGTGTTGGGATGGTTGGAAACTTTATATCTGGAAAATTTCCCGATGAGGGATTTTTTTCCATTGAGCTTTGTTTACTGAGAAAAGGTCCAAGATAACTTTATAACACATTATTAGCCCAGTTCATCCTTTCTTATGAAGTTTTACTCAGTGTGAATTTTCACATATAAAACTTCTATGTATCTTTTAGAAAGTTTGTAGGAATATTTTGTGTGTTGCTACTTCATTTTTTAAAAGGAAGTGGGAAGAATTTGAGTCATTAATACAGATCAAAATTCTGTGTCTGGATGTTTTTATATTCCTGGAAAGTTGTTCAAAATCATCTTGGTAAGGAACTTCAGAATGTTTATGTAAAACAAACATCTAGTACTGATTGTGTAGAGAACTATATCCCAAAGTCAAGTTCTAGGACTTTTGGGAAGCTTTCATGACTTAGTCAAAGGTTCCCTTGGGACATAGGAATTTTTGGAGAAAAGAACA
>NW_003852452.1:5664637-5665587 GCF_000181295.1 Otolemur garnettii
ATGCAATGCCCAATTTCCTTACCCTTCTATAATTATTTAAGGCAGAATTAGTAATGAGAATATCAGCGGAAAAATTCTGTTGATGTTTGAAATCCCCGACATGCCAACATAATTAAACAGCATCTGTGCACACTTTGGCCCTGCTCCAAAACCAGTGATTACACGTCCAACGTTAATCTCAGCGTGTCTACAAAAGCTGTAAGAGTAAACATCTGGAATCTTTTTTTACCAAAGCTAAAATATTACATAATCAGGTAAAAGAAAGAGCTTCTTACCCACAGAGGTGCTACAGAAAGTAGTTTGTACATGTGGTTTTGTTTCCAGGCAGACTTAACTTCCAGGGGAGTAACTGAGTAGAGTAGATACTTCAACCATCCTTGAAATGTGATTTTTCTGCTAAGATGAATGTTAAGGCCAATTTTTAAAACGTTGACACAGAGTTTAGTCGAACAATAAATACTCTGTAATGAGACTGAATGGGATCCATTGGAGGCCACGTAATCACCAAAACTGTGTGACTCAGCTCTCGAGCCATTACCGAACATGGCAGAGCTCCTTTGAGCAGAAGAATTTGATATTTGCTCATGTAAGTATTAAAACACTTAGTAAAACTGGTGATCTTTTAGGTCGTAACAGAAAAACCACAAATTGTTTATAGCATTTTTTTGTTTTCACAATATAAAATTGCAAGTACAGTGAGCTCTTCCACATCTTTCTATATTTTTCTACTGTGTTTCTTGTTCAAGTCTAGTAAAGTATTATCTTCATTCTCTCATCCTAAGAATATAAATGGTTCCCCTAGAAAAATGACAGTATAAATATCCAGATTGTTGTTTTAGAGGGAAAAAGATGGGTTTTGTGTGTTTGTGTGTATGTTTTTATGTTAGGCATAAGCTGAACGTGAATATTATCTGTAGAAAGAAGGGTCATGTATTAAATTTTGTAAAAAA
>NW_003852452.1:5666638-5667996 GCF_000181295.1 Otolemur garnettii
CAGAGTAATCATAAATCTCCAAAATAGAACATAGTTCATAACAACAAATGCATGTAGAAAATTAACGCCAAAGTGTTGTAGCAGAAAGTACATAGCAAGGCAAAACCAGTCCACAATGAATCTACATCCTGTTGTTGAATCTGCTGTATGGTGTTTTAAAAAATATTTTTCATTTCATATCAGAAATTATAATGGGCTCGTTACATGGAAAAGTTGTAATAATTCTACTGTTTACATGTTGTCCCACCCCTGGTGGAGTTCCCCTCCCTTCCTCTGTGCATTTTAGTAAGACCTAGAAAGTAGTTCTTTAATTTTGAAATACGGAAAGTAAATGAAAGCGAAAAAGGATTAGGAGATATTAATAGTTAACCTGGCAGAAAAGGATAATGAAGACTTTTTTCCTGAGATAATTTGCTTGATCATTCCCATTGAAAAGAATGAATTTTAATTTGGGGAGTTGTAAGAATGATAAAACTCATAAAATCCTAGATAGGACACAGGACGGTTTCATCCTGCCCTTGAGGACTTAGGGGTATTGTATTGACAAATCTCCTCCCAGTTTGGTTATTTTCTGTTTTTTGCTTTTTTGAAATAAAGTCTCACATTGTCACCTTCAGTAGATTGCTGTGCCCTCGTAGCTCACAGCAACCTCAAAACTCTTGGGCTGAAGTGATACTCTTGCCTCAGCCTTCCAAGTAGCTGGGATTACAGGTACCCACCACAGTGCCCGTCTATTTTTAGAGACAAAGTCTCACTCTGGCGCTTAGGCTGGTCTCAGACTCATGAGCTCAGGCAGTCCATCCACCTTGGCCTCCCGGAGTTCTAGGATTACAGGTGTGAGCCACTGTGCCCAGCCTCTCCCCTCAGTTTGTAAGATGGAGACAAGGTAATGCTATTTTTATCCCCCATCACCCCCAAATTCCATCTGTTGGTTGGTCACTGTGCTTATGAAACCTTCTGGTATTAGAGTTGGAAAACCCCTGGCCTAAATGATTTCTAGATCCCTTCGAGCACTGCAGGTCTATCTACTTGGTGCTAAAAAATTATCAGTGAGCCAGAAGAAAGAATTTCTTGAAACAAAATGGGCATTAAACAGCATGGAAATAGAGCACCTTCATTTCAGTGAGTGTGAACGTAGCTCTGAATCACAACACACTCAGATAGATAGTTATGTGATACAGAATTCAACATAGACTACCCTTGTTTTCCTCGGTTTAAAAAAATTAGCTTCTTTTAATAGGCAGCAAAGAGAAATGGGAAGGAAATGGGTGAGAAACCACTTCATCCTCTCAATTTAATATGGAAGAGACAGTGGAATGTGCAGTTGGTACTGATTTACATGTCTTTTTTTTTTTTTT
>NW_003852452.1:5668045-5673648 GCF_000181295.1 Otolemur garnettii
AGGTGTATGTGGCTGGCGCCTTAGCCACTTGAGCCACAGGCGCGGAGCTGATTTGTATGTCTTAAACTCAGTGATGTCTTCTTGAAAAGGCTTCTGGAGTTTCTTCCGTACCCATCTTCTAACATGAGTTAGAAATATATAAGGGCTGGTGCAGTGGCTCATGCCTATAATCCTTCCCCTCTGGTAGGCCAAGGCAGGAGATTGCTTGAACTCAGGCGTTGGAGACCAGCCTGAGCAAGAGTGAGACCCTGTCTCTACCAGTGGCTCATGCCTATAATCCCAGCACTCTGGGAGGCCAAGGAGGGTGGATTGCCTGAACTCAGGCGTTGGAGACCAGCCTGAGCAAGAGTGAGACCCTGTCTCTACAAAAAATAGAAAAACTAGCTGGGCATTGTGGTGGGCACCTGTAGTCCTGGCTACTCCAGAGGCTGAGGCAAGAGGATTGCTCAAGCCTAAGAGTTTGAGGTTGCACCTAGCTATGATCCCACGGCACTCAACCCGGGGGGACAGAATGAGGCTGTCTCAAAAAAAAAAAAAAAAAGGGAAATAACATAATAAATTTTTAGATCAACAGTGGTAGAAACAGTCTGAGTATTGTTTTGTTGAGTCATTTCTCTATAATTGCAAAGCAGATCACAGGGATAACTATGGCTCAGTTTATAGATTTGCCTTAAACTCTTTGTCAAGATGGCTTCTGTTCCCTGAACTGAAAATATCTTACTTTAGAAATTAATAGAAAATTATTTAACAAAAATTGGGGTTCACCTATTATTGGAAATTTGATACTTATTTCAATATTACTTCTTTAGAAAGTTAATTTTACTTATAGGCTATTTGGAGCAACTGCATTTTAAAACAATTTTAATGGAAGGCATCCTTAGTTTTATTTTTATAATAAAACAGGCAAGATGATTGTGAAACTAATATTGAATTTAGCCCAGAAGATTGGTAACTTGAATTTTTTTTAAAGTGGGTGTGATTAAGTACCAACTAAGTGATAGGGAGTTGATTGATTTTTACTTTTTTTTTTTTTTTAGATAAAGTCTCACTATATTGCCCTCAGTAGAGTGCTGTGGCATCACAGCTCACAGCAACCTCAAATTCTTGGGCTTAAGTGATTCTCTTGATGAGGTCAGCCTCCCAAGTAGTTGGGATTACAGGTGCCTGCCACAGTGCCCAGCTATTTTTTTGTTGCAGTTGTCATTGTTGTTTAGCAGGCCCAGGCTGGATTTGAACCCTCCAGCCTTGGTGTATGTGGCTGGTGCCCTAACCACTGAGGTGCTGAGACTTATCTACTTTTTCTACTAAAATAGCATTGACTTGTGGCCTAATAATTTTTTAAAATTCTGTTTTCTGTTGTCTGAAAAAAGTACCCAGTGGATATGAAAGCCATGAAACTGAATTCAGATAACTCCTTGACTGTGGCCAGGCAGTAGAAAGAGGTCTCCAGGTGTAAGCAGGGAGAGAAGGTGAGAACAGTAAAGATACTGAATTTCATAATTCTGGAATTCTAAGCATTATCAATGATAAAATGCTCTTCGTCACCTGGGTAGATCTTTCCCACAGCCACCTCCACCCCTCACTTCCTTTGACATGCTCTTTAAAAAGTAAACACTATACGAATAATTTTAAAACTTTATGCAAGTTATTTCTTATAGGTTTTGCATTGTGTACAGTTTTCTTTTGGTATTTCTAGAAGGGGGTAGAGTTTATCATTATTTTACTACCAAGATACCATTTTATTATACCTTTTGTCAAAATCTTCATCCCAGGGCAGCGCCTGTAGCTCAAAAGGGTAGGGCAACCACCCCATATGCCGGAGGTGGTGGGTTCAAACCCAGCCCCAGCCAAAAAAAAAAAAAAAACTCATCCCATTTTTAAACATTTTTTTTTTAGCAAATTGCATTTAATTAATAATATTCTTGGGTTTTATTATTAGACATTTATAACCAGTGATCAGATTACCACTGAAACAAGTTTAGTGTGGTTAATTCAGCATGATTATTTTCACTAGCAAATACTACATGTATTTCATAGCATGGACAGCCTTTGTATGGCGGACCCCCAGGGCTCAGTCCTCAGTCCCCCCTGGAGCTTTTGCCTGGTGCTAGAGACCCCTTTCTAATTGCAGAGGAAAGAGCTTCACAAGAGTGGCTGTGTCTGGAAACCAAAGCTGCTTTAAAAGGTCACCACAACCCTTGTTTCCGAAGTCTAAAGGACTAAAGGAAAATAATGTCCCAACCAGCATGAACATGAAATAAATAAAGGGAGGGAGAAGCAGACATGTATTAAACCAAGCCCAGCTCAGTGCCCGCGCCCTGTGCACGCTCACTGCTACTTCCTCTTTGCTGTGAGCGTCTTTCTACCTTGTGCACCCCCACCATCCCCCACTGTCACCGTACCTTGAGTTGTGATCGTACAGTGAGGTGGGCACACCAGTTGCAAGTGGTACTCACTTTGGGGGAACTGTCGCCACGGTAACAAAATAGTTTGCCTTCAGAATAGGGTCTTGCCTACTCTTTTATACCTTTATTCTTAGAGTGAAGCTTTGTTTCCATATCAAAGTCTCAGAACAGCCTCAGTCCATTTGGAAACAGAAATGTCTAGAAGCAAAAATTGCAATGAAGACCACAAAAATTAAGTAAGCTAAAAATAGGTGGTTTTGACAGTTTCCTTCAGAGTGGTTTACTTTTTCAATGACGAACATCTCAGATCCTTCAGAGTTACTTATGTGCTTCTGTACTTTGTGTTTAAGCCCAGCTTCCGAGGCACACGGAAAAGCCCAAAGCTGTAGGACCTAGTTTATTAGGGTTTTAAATGTATCTGCATCACTTCTTACCCAGGGCACATTAAAAAAAAACTTGAACAACCTACTCTTTAATTCGCAAGATTAATTTGAGAAAGTGATTCAAAATGCTTTGTTCTTTAAAATGTTCTTGTTTACACACACACACATAACACAAGTTTAAAAGAGAACGTATTTAATTTGGTTGGTTTCCAACGAGATCTAATTAGTGCTCAGTGAAGCCTCAGCTCCCAGTGCGTCAAACCTAGGGCATTATTTTTTCTCTTGTTGGTTTTATTTAATTTGACTTCAGTGTCCTCACAATGAATTTTATTGCCCTGATAAATTACTCTTGTTTTCGAGGACAAATCCTTCCTGTCACTCAGGTCTGTGTCTGTCATGTCTAATAGAGCTGTCTGGAACACTCAGACATTTATTCTTTCTACAGAATTTTAGGACTTTTCTCATTATTTTTCTATGGTAAATGTTTATATTCTTAAAGTTTGCTTTTGAATTGTCTGTTTTTAAAAACTATTTCAATAGTATTCACATTGTGAAGCATTAGAATCTCAGAACGGGAAGGAACTTCGTGGATGTTCCTGTGAGCGGGGTAGGGGACGTGCTCCGCAGCCACGAGATCTGTGGGGGATCTTTCCATGAAATTGGCCTACTGCTCAGAAAGTAAGTTCTAGAATGACTCATGGCATTCCCGGAAGAATTAGCTTTGCTAAGTAGGTAGGAAAATCCTCATTCATCATTTTGGCAGCTAGAATGTGACCTCTGTGTTCCCCGCAGTGAGTCTGGGAGGATGATAAGGGTGTGTGCGTGGGTAAAGTTCCGACTTCAGTGGTTGATGCCTGGTCAAAGCTGCACATCAAAGGAGGAGGAGCAAAGGCCTTGATTCTTTATCTAGTTCTTGCACCTTAACTTCTTTTTTTTTTTGAGACAGAGTCTCATTCTGTTGCTCAGGCTAGAGTGCCATCTTGGCAGCTTAGCTCACAGGAACCTCATACTCCTGGATTCAAGGGATCCTCCTGCCTCAGCTTCTGGAGTAGTTGGGACTACAGACACTCACCACAGTACTGATTATTCTATTTTTAGTGGAGATGGGGTCTCACTCTTCCTCAGGCTGGTCTCTAACTCCTGAATTCAAGCTATCCTCCTGCCTAGGACTCCCAGATGGGTGGGATTGGATTATAGGCATGAGCCACCGTGCCCCATCAATTGGTATCTGAACTCTGAAGTAGATCAGTTAGCAGGGGTCCTCAAACTTTTTAAACAGGGGGCCAGTTCACTGTCCCTCAGACCATTGGAGGGCTGTACTGGGGCCCCGGGACAAGTCAGCCCCTTGAGTCAGAAGCAGGACTGGCAGCAGCGGCAAGAACACCCAGCAGGCCGGATAAATGTCCTAGGCAGGCTGCATGTGGCCTGCGGGAGTTAGGGAGTGGGTGGATGTTACAAAATGATAATGATGACTGCTTTGCCAACTTTGTGGATTATCTAAGACTTATCAACACTGTTTTGCAAAACCTTTTTTTTTTTCTTTTTTGCAGTTTTTAGCCAGGGCCAGGTTTCAACCTGCCACCTCTGGTATATGGGGCCAGCGCCCTACTCCTTGAGCCACAGACACCGCCTGTTTTGTGAAACTTAATGATATGCTAAGAGTACTAGTAGTTGATGATTCCATATCATATTTCATTGATTTCTCTAACAGTACAAATGAATTTTCATTCAGTGTTTTTGCCATATTACTTTTGAAGGAATCACCCTGTGACCTTGGAGTTGAGGGGAAGATTTTTGTATTTGTTTTTTACTTGTGAATGGATTTATTTAAAATAAAAGGTATAACTAATGGCTTGATTTTTAGTAGAAATTACCTAGATTTAATAAACAACTGTAGAAATAAATATTTATAATGTATAACAATTGTCTTATATATATGTACCTATAATGTATAATAACTGTAGAGAGGAATATTTGTCATTTGTGCTTTTTCTACATAATCACGTGTATTGCCGAATGACCCTGATAGCACTATAGTTAACATAGAGCATTCGAACCACATCATGTATTTAAAATTAAATCATAATTTTATTGTTTTGACTTTGATCATTCTCTCAACACATTTATTCAAGTATTTGATTCATTTAAACAGTGACATTTTTGTTTTTAGTCATAATCTCATGTTTTTACTTCAGTTTTTGAATCACAACTTTAAATATATTAGTATTGTTCATTTTATTTATTTACACATACACACATACCTGCATACATACATATGTACACACACATTAAATTCCAAGCCTAGATCAGTCTTTAAAGTGGACGCATAGGGCATGCTGATAGGAATTATATAATATGCTAAGGAGTTGCAATATTTAAGGTGTGGCGTGCACTTGAATAGGTTTTATACCTTTATGTCACCCCTCTGACAATTCGGTATGTTGTGCCTGTCTTCTCAGTTCTACATGCATATTTCTAATTTTGTTGAATAGCTCCATGGAAATATGTCTTGCCCTTGCAAATTCAAGATATCCAAAACTTAATTAACAACTTTTTATTTGTGGGAGAATCACACTGAAAGAATGAACTGCTAGTTAATGTAGATGCTTTGAAATGTTTTTTAGTCTGATTTTAAAAATGAAATGAGGTGTTTGTTTAATGTAATTTTTCTGAAATAATGTAGTTATAAATCAAAAAAATGTCAGTTTATATTTTCCCTAGCTACAGGGAAAAACAGCAGTTTAAAAATTTGTCTACTGAAAAAACAATGTATTTGAAGGAAGAGTTGGAAAAAGAGCTCCTGTTGGTTTCTGTT
>NW_003852452.1:5673975-5678606 GCF_000181295.1 Otolemur garnettii
AGAATAATAATCACAGGCTGTGTATGTCTGTTTGTCTTCATAATCTTAGACAAGTTATTCATATAGATAATTTATAAACCAGAATGTGAAAATGGCTCGAAAAGTCTCTGGTGTTTATCAGTTCTTTTGTTTTGATTTCATTAGATTCCTTACATTCTTTTCAAACTGAGTTTTATAGAATAATAGACATGTATTCTCAATACATGACGTTTGGTCTATTTTGATTTATTTATTTTTAGGGAGGAGAAAGCTTTACATAAGTGACTATGTTACAAAACATTTATGTCTAGAGAATTTTATACTATCCTGCTTTTTAAAAACCATTTCTAAACTATAGTAGACATTATTTGTAATTATTTTTCTGTCTACTCTTATGATTTACTTAAGCATTTCCTTTCATCTAGTATTTTAAAATACTGATAAATTATTTCAATTAACTGCTTTATATAAGATCACATGGAAACCACAAATTGTAGAATGACAGTATTCCTTCTTGAGGTATAGCCTCAGGATATATTTACAGATTTTACAATGTGGTATAATACTCAATAGCATCAATTAATGGTTAAAATTTAGAATTTATTCTAGAAGTTTAAATCAATAGTGCAGTACTTTACTGGGCTTCAAATACTTGAATGCCAGTTTTCTCACCCCCTGGGTTCTCATTAGTACTGTGCTTTTCCCCCTCGTTAAGCATGAACTCTGCCAGTTTCTGTCCTGTGCAGCTGGTGCCTGTGTTATTTACCAAACATAGACGTGCAGCCGCTCTGTGTGGGTCACTGTGCCAAGGGCTCCAGGGCTAATACGGGAATCAGAGGTGTTAGGCACGTAAACACTTTGATGGTCACCATGATGAAGCAAAACCACCTATACTTTGGGAGCACAGGAACACTGGCCACCTCCATCTGGGAGGAGGGACCACAAAACTGGGGAAGGATGCACAAAAATTAGCAAGTGAAAAATCAGGAAGGAGAGCAGCATATAGTTCAGAGATGCTAGAGAGAGTGCTTGCTACATTCAGTGAACTGAAATGTCTTGGCATAAGGGATGAGGGGAACGAGGAGAGGTGTAAGATGATCTCGGGTGGTTTTATCAGTGACCTCTGAGGAGTTTGGATTTTATCCTGAAAGCAGTGGAAAGCCATTGGAGGATTCTGAGCAGGAATGTGGAATCAAATTTGTATTTGGAAAACCTTTTTCTGTAGCAATAATGTGCAAACTGGATGTATGAGGACAGGAAGGCAGGGAGATCAGTTAGCAGGCAATCCAAGATGCATCAGATTTGCTCCTGGTTACGAGTGATCAAAGCAGCGTCATTTGTAATAGCCCCAACCTGGAAACCCACGTGTCCATCAACAGGAGACTAAACGAATAAATTGTGGTTCATTTATATGATGGAAATGTCTCCGGCTGCAGAGAAGGATCTGTTGCTATGCAGAGCAACATGGAGCAAACATGTTACACCAAAGAAATCCCACACTATTACCCAGGATATAATTCACTTTCACAGAGTTCAGAAACAGGCAAAACTAGTCTGCGGTTACAGGGGTCATGATAACGGTTACCTCTGGAAGAGAGCACTGGGACTAGGAGGAAGGGTTCTTGATCTTGGGGTACATTCACGTAGTAAAAATTTATCACACTAGGATTTCTGAATTTTTCAGCATATGTTATACTTCAGTTAAAATTTTTCTTTAAAAGTCCCATTTGCTCAACCACTGGGCATGAACACTATTCCATTATTATTCCCAGCCCCCTGTTATCAAAATAGTCACTTACTCTCATGGTGCTACTTCCTCCCACTTTGGGACTTGCTGAAGCAGGCTGGAGATTTTTGTGGCTGCTATAGTCATCCTTGGCTGTTTTGCTGAACCCATTTTATTCCATGGGATGGTGCTGCTTCTGTAAGCAACCTTTGCTCCAATAACTTCAGTAACAGTGCTTGGGGTTTGGCCTTTCCTTGGAACATGCAGGACTTGATGAAATACAAACATACAGTGTACTGATGAAATGCAAATATATTCTTTAAGCATAGCAAAAACTACAGGATTCCCCCCCCCCAGGCCAGCATTTTTTTAAAGTATTTTAGGATTTTAAATCATTTTTTAAAGTATTTTAGGATTTTAAATAGTTAATTGATTCAGTAGCTGTCCTCTACACTTTGGCGTCTGCATTGCTCCTGTGCTCTGGGTCAGGTGTATAGGTTTCCTCATTCAGTCTGACTGCTGATTGACAAGTCACAGGGTGAATATGTTCCAATAAAGGGGCAGGAATTAAGCCTAAGTTCCATTCTATAAATAGAATATTGTAAAATAAGCTGCCATTGTAGTCCGTATCACTAATTACAAATATAATAAACACGGGGTCTTTTTGCCCTGAAATTTCACATTTCAAACCTAGCATCTGTCTTCTCTAATAATATTAAGTGACCATTAAACAGTACGACACTTCCCACTTTATTTTGAAGCCCAAAGCTTTCCTAACTACTTGCAGAGCAGGACATGGTATCTCTTTAAAGAGAATGGCAACTAAAGATAGTATGAGGAATAAGGTGTAGCTTTATGGAACAATAGCATTATTTGTTTCCTTGCACTGAATAACTGGCCTCCCTATTAAAATGTCGCTACAATGGAAGATACCTATTACTTTAAAATATCTCCAAAGGATGCCTCCATTTTTGTATGTCATCTAGAGATTTAATTACTTAATTGACTTAGATTTTTCTTTAGGAAACAGAATCACACAAATTCTTAACTCTTTACAAATGAAGGGCAAACTATGCCTTTTTTAATTATTTGAATAGACTTATTTTTATTTTCTATGAACTGAAATAGTTCAAATTTAACAGAGATTTCTTAAGGATCATGTGTGATTTGGGAAAATATAATTTCTGGCTTTCATTCCTAAAGTAAATGCTTTAATCAACTGACTAATATAGTAACAATATTTTAAGAAAAGGTTTAGAGTGTTATGCTTTGTATACTGTGTTAATTAAATCTTAAAATTGAAGTCTAGTAGAATTTTGATAGTCTGATCACCACTTTGGTCCAGAACTCAGGGGCTCAAATATTCCTTAATCATGTATATTTGGGTTTTTTTTAAATTAAATCATAGCTGTGTACCTTAATGGATTTATGGGGTACAACGTGCTGGTTTTATATACAATTTGAAATACTTTCATCAAACTGATTAACATAGCCTTCTGTATATTTGTTTTATTACTATTTCCTCACAAAATTATTTTGTCTTTGAAATGTTTACATACTAATTTAAGCATACAAACATATACAAAGGAACATGCTTTGATAGAAGAAGTCAGCTATTTAAAGTCAAAAGACTCCAGTTTCAAGAATAAACAATGTTTTGTTGAAAAGTCATCACACTTACTTTATTGTAATTATAAAAATGGTCTTGTTTGTTGGAATTGATAGTCCCAATATTTGTGATACCATAAGTGAGAAGTCCATAGTCATCTTGGCTTCGTAGCTGAAAAATAAATGTCTTTTTATTTCCTCTAAAGTAAGATAATAGATTTCATCACAGAATGTTACATATCAAATTTTAAATAATGTAAATAGTTAAATTTCAATATTCAATTCAGAAATTAGATTAATTATAATTGTAGGTGACTATGAGATAATGAACATAATTTGCCGTCGTTTAAATGGATAAAAATCACTAATAAAATGACCCACATCCATTCAGGTATGTAGAATAAAAACAACTCTGCCTTTGGCCAATAGCTGGAGTGGACAGCAGGGTCAGCTAGCATTTGGTTTCAGACCATAGCTCTACTCCTGCTTTCCTGAGTTGAGCGAGACAGGGAGGAGCAGTTGTCATGAGGAGCCTCGGGGGTCACATGTTCCTTCCTAAGTCTGATTTGATTGTCAACTTCAGCTCTTTGCTTCTTCCCAGTCCTGTGGCAATAATTGGACTAAATACAGTAGTCAGCTTAGAGTAAGCGTTGGAATTTATAGCTCCCATGGTCACATCTACTTGATTACTTTCCTCCTGGGCCAGAATTAGTGATTGCAAATGTTACCTGCAAACTTAACTAACAACTTCATTTCATACATTTAAGTATCTGTTTAATGATCATGAACGTTGTCACATTTAGATCTGCCAGTTACTGGCTGGGTGACCACAGGTGAGTTACTAATTTCTCTATGCCTCAGTTGCCTCACTGGTTTAATAATAATTCATATAACACAGAGCTACAGATGAATATTCAAAGGATTAAATAAAACAGTATACATAAGGCAGTTAACATTGCATCCATCACATGGAGTCCTCTAAGTGTTGCTAGTTTAGGAGAAGGAAGGAAATGTTACCATTTGATTGGCTGGTTTACAGCAAAGGCACCAAGTATGCCTGCTCAAGGAGAAACACCACAGACCTATTTGTACTTAAAATCTACCTTTTAAATTATTACCAAGTTCTTAGTAGCTTATCTTCAGTAGCAGTTATTATACTCATGCCAGTTTTTTAATGATGAGTGAGAGAGAGCTGTAAGTAGCACATGTAGTCAAAAGCATGATTTTTAATCAATGCCAGAGTTGATTAAGACTTTTTTTTTTTTAGACAGAGCCTCAAGCTGTCCCCCTGGGCAGAGTGCTGTGGCATTACAGCTCA
>NW_003852452.1:5678924-5681079 GCF_000181295.1 Otolemur garnettii
GGCTGAGCTATAGGTGCTGAGCCTGATTAAGACTTTTGAGAGTGTAGTCTCTAATCCCGGTTCTGAGAGCTCTAACAGGAGTTAAGCCATCTTAGAACTTGGCAATACGCACATGCCTCAAACTATCTCTGGAGGGTTGCAAAGTAGCTCGGGACCCTCACAAAGCACAATGGGAAAAAAGATGGCCTTTTATGTTATCTTTCTTGCAGCAAGAAAGGGAGCCCAGTGATATATTGTTTCTGTGTTTTTTACTTAGGAAATTTTGTGCCAGTGAAGTTAAATTGTAAGGCTTCATACTGTTCTAGCGAGAACAGACCACACATAGTTTGTTCATGCAAATGTTTTTTTCTTTTTTATTGAATGGTAACTATGTACATTAATGCACTTCTAGGGTACAGTGTGGGGTTTTCACACACAATCCAAAATACTTCCATCAAACTGGTTAACATAGCCTTCATGTCCTTTTCTTAGTTATTGTGTTAAAATGTTCATATTCTTCTCTTAGAAAGATTCACTTGTACCCTTGTAAGATAAACCTCAGAAGTGATCCCTCCGATTTGCCCTCTCCCCTCTCCTTCCCCTCTCCCCGTATTCTTAGGCTGTTATTAGGTTACAGCTTTCATATAAAAGGTTTAAATTAATTTCATAATAGGGGTGTGTACATTGGATACTTTTTCCTCCATTCTTGTGATACTTTGCTAAGAAGAACATTTTCCAGCTCCATCCACATAAATATGAAGGACGTAAAGTCTCCATCTTTCTTTATGGCTGCATAGTATTCCATGGTGTACATATACCACAATTTGTTGATCCATTCGTGGATCGGTGGGCACTTGGGCTTCTTCCATGACCTGGCAATTATGAATTGGGCTGCAATAAACATTCTGATACAAATATCTGTGAATGTTTTTATATCAGTAATCACAACAAATAAGGTCTACTTTTAACTAGAGTTTTTGACAGGAGCAGTCCCCTTAACATCTTCTATACTGGGCACTTAGTTTATTTCAATATATGTGAAACTTAATCATTTAATTTCAGTTTTCTGAGTATTTTATTTTATTTATTATTATTATTATTATTTTTGAGACGTAATCTCACTGTGTTGTCCTCGGTAGAGTGCTGTGGTGTCATAGCTCACGGCAACTTCAAACTCTTGGGTTTAAGAGATTCTCTTGCCTCAGCCTCCCAGATAGCTGGGAGTACCAGTGCCTATCACAGTGCTGGGCTGTTTTTTTGTTGTGGTTGTCATTGTTGTTTAGCAAGCCTAGGCCAGTTTTGAACCCACCAGCCCTGGTGCATGTGGCCAGCACCCTAAAAGCTGAGCTACAGGCACCGAGCCAGTTTTCCAAGTATTTGAAATAAGTATTATTCCAAAGATCATTTCCGCTCATACATGTACTTGTGACTTGATCCAGTGGTATAATCCAGCCAGGCCCCAGTCTTCTCAGTTCAATGAAATGATTGTACTAGTTGCTGGCCAGTGGGTCACTGGCTATGAAAGGTGAGACATGCTAACGTTGAGAGTGAAACTCTTGTCAATTTAGCTGGTTACTACTCTCTCCAACCACTGGGAAGCAGGGACATAAGAGCACCTGCTGGAGTCCCTTCAGGGCAGCCTTGCGGTCACAGCTTGAGAGACACAGCCACAAAGTGGAAGTTGAAGGTTTTAGTATTCACAGACCTGAGGGTTGGGATGGGAGGTGCACAGCAGCCCTGCAGGAGTGGCACAGGGAGTGGAGGGTGGGGTGGACAAGCAGATAGAGGGAGAGGGGGAGCCGGCAACAAGCAGTATGTATTGGAGAGTATTTGACAGGCTAAAATGTACTCAAATTATTACTTCAAAAATAAGTGTCATTCTTTAGTTATTCTGTGTAATATTGTCCTCCTAAAACAATTCTGATCTGTTTTATGACTATTGGTTAACACTTCTGGGTATAAGAGACTTTATTTCAAAGTCACAGATAAGAGTTTAACATAATTGTCAATAAGATATCTAGCTTGGTGCCTGTAGCTCAGTGACTAGAGCACCAATCACATACACCAGAACTAGTGGGTTCGAATCCAGCCTGAGCCTGCCAAACAACAATGACAACTACAACCAAAAAATACCTGGGCATTGTAGCAGGCGCCTATAGTCCCACCTACTTGGGAG